>NC_053440.1:273618-418409 GCF_007990345.1 Gossypium hirsutum | reverse complement strand
ATGAGTCAGCACCTATAATGGGTGACAAGGAACACCGAGTGAGTTTATAACTCAGTAAGTCATAAGCTATGCACTACCATCCATCAATAACATTATCACAAGAGAAAACAAAATGGAACGAGGCTAATTACTCCATCCATTCCGAACCATACCATAGTTCCTCCAACCTATCAATTCAATTTCATATCAATTCATGCATTCACATTCCATATACTCATCAATAGGACATTGAAGCATTTTCATAAATCAATTTATTTTCGTTACAATCAAACGACTAAACGGCCTTTCACCCATCCTACGATAAATTTTATGTACGTGACTTCAAGTATATTTGTCACATAGGTTCAAACTTACCGAGCTCAACACCAAGTATAAGCATAGCACCTATTAGCCATGTACTCAAGACACTTACCCGATCCGCTGTCCGCGATCGACTCAATAGTGTCGCACACATAGTGTCCATAATGATTCACGAATGTATATCGAGTCCGCACACTCAGTGCTATATAATCAACTCGCACACTTAGTGCTACATAATCAAATCGCACACTTAGTGCTACATAGTCAAACTCGCACACTTAGTGCCGCATGGTCAATTCGCACACTTAGTGCATCATATTCATTTCGCACACTTAGTGCAACATAGTCAAATCGCACACTTAGTGCTGTACAATTTAATCCCGCGCACTTAGCGCCAATCTCATGGTCATAAATGGTTATCCCGCACGTTTAGTGCCGAGATCAACAACTCAGTACATCTTACCTCTTTTCTTTCATTCAACAATTTCATCATCACATACGTACATGCACATATATATATATGTATATTTATTCATTCCATTCAGCATAAATACATAAACATTATGACCATTGAAATAATACCAACTACATGCTTAATGACTTACCTCGTGTTGGGTAAGACGGTTCCAACTCGGCTACTCGATAACCTTTTCTTTGCCTTTGCTCGATTCACCTCCTTTAACTCCTTGAGCCAAATCAATAATTTAAAATAGTCATTAATCGACTATTCAAGTATTACTTTCAGAATAATATATATATTGATTTGACTTTCACACACATAGATTATAGTAAGCTTTATAATAGTCAATAAATAACTCATTGGCAAATTTTCATTAATGTTTACAACAAAATCACATATTCACTACGAGCTGTTTTCCTGAGCAGTAGTCGCTAAATTGTTTATAACTGGAGCTACAAAACTCCAAATCACTAGCCGTTAATTTCCCCTGAATATAGACTCGTATATCTTCCATCCATAAAATTTTCAGAATTTTTGGCTTGGCCAATCAATACCAGATTTTTCTTAAAGTTTCCCCTGTTTCACTGTTTGACTATTCTGACCACTCTTCACTACGAATCAAATTTCTCATTTTACAGAATTCAAAATGTGTTGTATTTGATCTCATTTGAAACTAGACTCATTAAGGAGTCTAAGCATATAAATTTTATCTTATAATAATTTTTGTACAATTTATAATGATTTTCTAAAAACAGAACAGGGAATCTAGTAGTCATTTTGACTCAGCCCCACAATACTTCAAATATCTCAAGATCGGTAACTCTTTTGTTTTCATAGTTTCTTTTGTAAGAAAATAGACTCTTCAAGCTTTAATGGCATAATTCACTCAGCTTCTAATTCAACTCCTACAAATTATGGCGATTTTCCAAAATCACCTTACTGCTGCTGTCCCCAAACAGATTATTACCGAATCAAATACTAACATTAGCATTTCACCTTAATAGCTAGCTTGCCAAGCCTTAATTTAACATATTTTCATTCAATTTAGTCTAATAACGCATAAATGGGTAAATTACATTTTTACCCCTAATATTTCGCACTTTCACAATTTAGTCTTTATTCCACAAAACACAAAATACACAAAGTTTGGTCACACTCCTTAAGGGCCGAATCTTCCTAGTGCCCATATAAGTCCATACATCTCATTTATTTCACCTTTGAGTCCTTCAAAAATTTGTTTTTGTAATTTAGCCCTAACTACTCAAAATCACCAAAAACTTCAACACAAAACATATTAATCTTTAACATATCTTTCACTTTTCATCAACAACTATCAAAAAGCTCAAGCACTCATCAATGGCAAAACACAAAATCATCATCAATCCACAAAATTGAACCATGGGTTTTTAGAACTCAAGTCAACTACTAAAACATGCATGCATCTCAAGAACAACATCAAACATACCTTAGTCTAGCAAACCACCATAGCCGATTTTCTCAAGCTCTTCCCCTTCCTTTCTTTCCTCTATTCGGCCAAAGGTGTTCAAGAATGAACACACATTTTTTTTTGTTTTCTTTCCTCAACTCACGGCAACAAGGGGGGGGGTATGGATGAGACCATTTTTTTTTCATCACCCTTCCTTTTCATTGTTTAATTCCTTTCTTTAATTTATTTTAATTATCATGCTTAATATTTTATTTTCCTTACCATACATCACTAACACAACATGTTGGTGACATGTTTCCACCCATAGCATGGCCGGCCACTACATATTAGGGAGGGGGAATTTGACATGCAAGTCCCCTTTTTCTTCCACATGCACTAATAGGTCCTCATGCATTGACCTATCACATTTTAAAATTTTCTCATATAAGTCCTATTGACTAAATTCACATGCAATCGACTAAATCGAAGCTTGAAATTTTCACACATTCATGATTACATATTCTAGATAATAAACATCACATTCAAACCTTTCGGTGACTCGGTTTAGCGGTCCCGAAACCACTTCCCGACTAGGGTCAATTTTGGGCTGTCACAATTCTCTTGCTAAAGGGCGATGAAAATGAAGTGATAAAAGAGGTACACATTTTCCTCGTATTCCATGATTATTATCTTTTAGAATATTAGAGGGTTTAATAATCCTCTAAAGCAAAAATTTGTAGTTGGTAGGTTAGCTAGATTGAAAATTGATGTTTGTTGTTTGTTGGAAACTAGAGTTAAGTGTAATAGTGCTTCGGTTATTTTGGAGAAGTATTTTCAAGAGTGGAATTGTGTTTGCAATTATGATTATGCTGTTAAAGGTAGAATTTGGCTTAGTTGGAAGAGTGCTTGTATTGTGGATGTGTTATATATCTTTGGTTAATATATTAGATGTAGTGTGCAAGTGCAACATTAGAAAGTCTTTTTTTTTTCAGCTGTTTATGCTTGTAATGATGGTGTTTCTTGTCGAAAGCTATGGTCTCACTTGTGTTCTATGAGTGGCCATGTTGGTGATGCTCCACGATTGTTGGGTGGTGACTTTAATGTCACGCTTTTGCCTGAGGAGAGTTCTTCTTTCGATAGTTCTTAGTCTTTTACTGTTGATATGAAGAATTTTCAAGCTTTAGTTAGAGAGATTAAAGTCTTTGATCATGCTTATTTTGGTCCTCTTTTCACTTGGTCTAATAATCAATTGGATAGGCCGTTTGCGAAGAAGCTTCACAGAGTTCTTGTTAAGGTAGCTTGGTTGCAGTTTCTGCCTCATTCACGAGTTGAGTTTGCTGCTCCTAGTTGTTCGAATCATTGTCCTTTTATTGTCTGGTTGGAGCAGCTTGTGCAATCCTTACCAAAAGCCTTTTCGGATATTTAATTTTTGGGCTAAGTATGATAGGTTTTTGCAACTTATTGCTGAATCTTGGCAGCCTACTGTGGTAGGTGATCTTATGTTGAATTTATTTACCAAGCTTAAGAGACTTAAGCTTGTCTTGAAGATGCTCAACACTGAGGCTTTTGATAATATTTTTGCTCGAGTTAAGGCTAAGGCTAAAGAGTTAGAGAGCTTGAAACTTGCTTTGTTGCAAGGTGAGCTAGTTAGAAATGGTCATATTGATAAGGTGAGAGCTGATATTTTGGTTTTACAAAAGGCCGAAGCATGTTTTTATCGGTAAAAAACTCGGGTTTAGTGGATCAGGGAGGGGGATCAAAGCACTAAATTTTTTCATAGTACTGTTACAGTTAAGAGGAATAAGCACACTGTTACTTCTCTTTTTGATGCAACTGGTAATCGGTTGGAATCTTTTGATCAAATTTCTGTAGAGATTTTGGGGTTTTATCAAAATTTTCTTGGCGCAGTTGATTCTAATGTTGTTGAGTGCCCAAATTTTTTGCTTCAGGAGTTACTACCTAAATTTTCTAACGATATTCATCGTGTGTTAACTAGCCCTATTACCAATGAGGAGATAAATGCAACTATTTTTGGGCAGGGAATGAGAAAGCCCCTAGTTCTAACAGTTTTGCATCTTTCTTTTTTAAATCTGCATGGGGTATAGTAGGGCTTGATTTTCTTGAGGTTGTTCAGTATTCTTTTGCATCCTGCACTCTTTTGGCTGCCTTTAATGCTACTTCAATTTCCTTTGTTCCCAAGTGTGATAATCTTAGCTATGTAAAGGATTTTTGGCCTATTTCTTGTTGCAGTGTAGTTTATAAGTGCATAACTAAGGTTTTGGTTAATAGAATGACTCTTTTTCTGCCTGCTTTGATTTTAATAGTCAGAGTGCCTTTGTTAGAGGGCGTAGTATCACTAATAATACCATGTTGGCTCATAAGTTAATGCGAGGGTATGGTAGAAGGCATATTTCTCTTAGATGTGCCTTGAAGGTTGATATTCAAAAGGCGTTTATTTTTTTACATTGGACCTTTTTACTTTCAATACTTAGAGTTCAAGGGTTCCTTGAAAAGTTCTTGAAGTGGATTGAAGTTTGTTTAACTACTTATTGGTTCTTTGTCTCCTTTAATGGAAGCCTTATGGGGTTCTTTCAAGGGAGGAAATGTATTAGGCAGGGAGATCCTCTTTCTCCTTACCTCTTTGTGCTTGCAATGGATGTGTTATCCAGGTTATTGGATGTTGCTGCCATAAATGCTCTCTTCAAGTATCATTCTAAGTGCCTTCGAGTGCGGTTGACTCATATAATGTTTGCCGATGATCTTATTATTTTTTCTAATGGTATTGTTAATTCTGTGGCTGGTGTTTATTGTGTTCTTCAGCAATTTTACTTACTTTTTGGGTTGCAACTCAATGCCTCTAAAAGTGAATTATTTGTTGTTGGGGTACCTCAAGAGGAGTTAGCTTTCATGATTACTTGCACAGGCTTTAAAATTGGTAGGCTACCAGTGAGGTACCTTGGTGTTCCTCTTGTTTCTTAAAAGCTATCTCGGTTTGACTATGCTACTTTAACTAAAAGGATTCTGGACAGGATTCAAGGGTGGTCTACTAAGCACTTGAGTTATGCTAGTAGACTGCAACTCATTAAGGTTGTGATCTTTAGTGTGCAAGCCTATTGGAGTCGCCAATTTCTAATGTCTAAGAGTCTTCTTAAGAAGGTTTATCAATATTGTCTTAGCTTCTTTTGGAAAGGAAAGTTTGGCTTGGGTCGAAAGGTTTGTGTTTGTTGGAAGGCGATTTGTTTACCTTAATTTTAAGGGGGTTTGGGACTAAAAAATGTTATAGAATGGAATCAAGCTTTTATTTTGTAGCTTATCCGTGCCTTGCTTGCAGGAGAGGGATCTCTTTGGATCGCTTGGGTTAGTAAATATGTGTTAAAGGGTAGAAGTTTTCTAGATGTGGCTCCTACTTCAATGAGTAGTTGGAATTGACAAATGATGCTTAAGTTGAAGCCTTTGGTTCCTGTCACTTCTCAACAATTTGCTAATGCTAAAGTGAGTACTTCTCGATTGTGGGAGGCAATTAGAACTCGTGGTATGAAGGTAGAATAACAACGTTTGCTATGGTTATCTTTACATATTCCCAAACATTCTTTTATTGCTTGGATTGTCATTCTTAATAGACTTCCAACCGGGGATCATTTGCTTGCTTTTGGAATTTCAGTTGATACTTATTGCTTTTTTTGTATGGATGTTGCAAAGAGATGTCATCACACTTTCTTTTAGTGCAGTTTTTCAGGGAAGGTGTGGTAGTCAGTTTTGCGCCTTTGCTCTATTCATAGGGCTGTGGGAACTTGGAAGCAAGAGTTAGCTTAGGCGATATTGTAACTTAAAGGAAAGGCTTTGCTTGTTGTTATACTCAAGCTTGCTTGGAGTGCATATTTGTATATGATATGGAGGCAGAGGAACAAAAGGTATTTTAGTGCATCTTTCTTGACTGAAAATGTTTTCTTGGTGTAGATTAAAAAGATTGTGCGGGCTTGCTTAGGAGGAAGACCAATCAATAGAACTTATCTTGTTAAAGCTTCACTTTGTGCTTCTTGGGGTATCATTGGTTAATTTGTTTGTATAGATTAAAGTTACTGTACATTGTTTTTGTTGTTTTACTATGCCCTTAATTAAATTACTTGCGCAAGTGATCTCGCAAACACTAGGTTACGAGTTGATAATAAACATACATGTGACCCTTTTAAACATGCATCTAGGGGTGAGCAAAATCTGATCTAATTCAAAAAACTCGATAAAAATTTTAATTTTGTATTAAATAGTTCGTATTATTCGAGTTAATCGAGTTATTCGGACCAACTCGAATAAAAAATAAAAATTTTTGGTTTAACTCGAATATGTATTACACAATTCAAGTTATCCGCAAAATCCAAATAAGAAAAGGTAAAACTATGTTGTTTTGATAAATATTTACATTTTCTAAAGATAAAAGTCAAAACTATTAAGTTAAAAAGTAAAACTATGTCATTTTGATAAATATTTATCCATTAAGTGAAAAGGCAAAACTATTATATTGCTTATGTAGTTAAATAATCTTGTACTTTGTCTACTAGTTAAATAATCGGTCCGTGTAAATGTAACATTGAGTATAAACAATAGGATTCGTTAACTAGACTTGACTTGACTCGAAATTTTTTGACTTGATTCGACTCAACTCGATCGAATACTCACCCCTACATGCATTTATCAAAATCATAAAATATTTAAATGATCCACATGGTGGATGAATGAGCCCGTATATATCACATTGAATACATTCTAAAATGCAAGGGATTCTATACCAACTTAGCTGATGATGTTCTTGTGATGAATTTTCTTTAAAAACAAGCACCACATGAGAATTCCTTAAATTGAAGAATTTTCTAGTTTTTCAATGAATGACCACATGAATTCTCAATTGTTTTTCACATCATTAATGATTCGGGATGGCCTAACCGGTCATGTCAAATAGTAAATGTATTTGGATTTGTAAACTTCTGGTTTACTACAATATGTGTTTTAATTGTACTAATAGTTGTACAGTACAAGCCTAAAGACAAGACAGGTAATTTTTTCAAAACACATTTCTTTTTAAATACAACTTTTATGATCTGCATATACTCACAATATGCTTTTGTCTCTCGCCTTGTTGTGAGTGACTTGATTTGCAATAGGAGAGCACACGATCACCCACCTAAGGGATGTGAGCATTTCACTTTGGTGGAGTCTTAACCTTAGCTTAAGGCATATAGGTCGTCACCATGTACAACTTGATTCGTAGAGGTACTTTCCTTCTATGAACTAGGCCACTCACAATAAATTAACTTTCGATGATGACAGAAAATAAAATCCTAGCACTATCTTAAAATAATATTTGATTATTATTAAAGTTTGATTGATTATTTAATAAATGACCCTTTAAATACATTTTCGGAAAACTCAAAAACCTCGAGATGAATCTAATTGAAACCAGATATAGGATTAATTTTTGGATAAAAATATTAATTCAAATTAGGAGGTGGGGATAAGTTAGGGGAGTTTTGGGGTAAGGAAAGAACCGCCCACCCATCTGACCTCATATTTCGGTTGATATATGAAATGAAACCGGTAGTCCCAAGCTCCAAGGCAGAGTTCACGTGAAAGAGCTTGTTAGATTGACACGTAGGGAATTTCTATTCCATCAATGGAGAAAGTCCTTTTAACTTTAGCAAAACGCTTCTGCCATATGGATCTCCTCAGGTCATCCAATTTTCTTGGCTTTCGCGCTTTTACTGGATCTCTCACTCTTCTGCTTCTTCTTCACTATAAAAAAGGGAAGGACGAAGTTTGATTTTTGTTCTCCTTTTTTTGGATATTTTATTTATTACCAGAGTCACAGTCGTTTCTATTTTCCCGGATTTCCCTTTCCTTTCGCTCTTTGCTCTTTCCGGGTCCTTCCTGTTTCACGATTCCTTTCGTGTTCTTCTCATCTATTTATTTATTCCTTCACTGTTTCTTTCAAAATTCCCTGTTTTCCAATGGCGTCTATTCAACTAACTCGTATGCTATGGTCTTGCAAATTATCTACCAATATTGCATTATCGTCTCGTAAATGTTGCAGTTTTAGGCGTGCTAGGCAACTGGATTTCGGTCCTTTGTTGAAAAGAAATATTCAAAATAGGAAATTGACGGCTATAAGATCTGAAAAATCTGGAAATGAAGGTTCTATTTCTAGTGCAATTGAAGGAGAAGAAAATTCTGATGTTATTTCCAGCCCAGAAAGCCTGGGCTTATGCTGGGCATCGACAGAGATGATTCTGGTTCTGTTATTGGCTTAAACTTGATTCCTGGTATTTTTGTTACTCTGATTTTTTCCTTTTTTATACTATTCAAGATTAAAATGATGCTCAATTATAATGTTACGATGATCATTTGACGATACTGCTTTTGTTTGGAAGAAGATATTGCTTATTCTGTATTATTTAATGATTACTAGAATACTTTAGAACTTTCCATATTTTATCATATTATACTCCATCTTTTTTTCCCTGATATTAACATTAAAAAAGAATCTTGAAGCAGAAATAGGAAAGGCAAATGAAATAAGCAACAAGTAAAATCAGTCACATGCTCTCTGACCCAGGATGGGGTGGAATGGGGCCAATCAAGTACAACGTTGTCAAGTGTTAACTAAAATACTCAATCGTGTATTTCACTTTCATCAGGCAAACTATTCCTTGTTTGCGTGCATTTTAGGTTCAGATGGTCCCTCTCAATCCGTCTATCTATGGACCATGGAACAAAATTGACTACTTTGTCTATATCTGTAACCATCTATAAAAGCTACCCCATGGGAACATCTAATTTATTTCCCTATTTTTTTATTTTAAATATTATCTATTTATGTTTTACAGGTTAATAATTTATGCCGATTACATCACGTCTGTGTATTTTGTATTGTGTTCATATTATTATTGTATATGTTCGTGTTCCTATATTTTATCGTGCTCGTATAGGCATGTTGTGTTCGTGTCATTTTGTCTATCGCATGGTTTATTAGAATAATTCAATTTAGAAGATAATTTATGTTTTCATGTCGTGTTTGTAGTGTATCTAGCTTTAGCTCATATTTTGTATAGCTTATCATAGTGGTTCACTTTAAGGGAAAAAAGTATGTTCACATTGTATTCGTATTACTTTTTGGTGTTTAAATTGTTATGAACTGGTTTAAGTTTTTATGTGTTACTTAGTAACAAATTTTATGTATATTTTGGTGCATTCACGTATCTATGTTAGGTTCATGTATTTTTTTTTGTCATTTCATATTTTAATTATTTTTCTTTTTTTTTTGTGTCGAATCATTTCATTATTTATTAATATAAATATCATATTCAGAACATTACTCTTAACTTTCCGAAGCATAGTGACATATAGGTGTAGACACTCTAATATGAAAGTTTCTATAAGATTAGGACATCTATAAATAATTACTTTTATATGGTATAATATAAATGTAAAATTGGTACTTTTTAATTAAATATTAATAGGCAAGTAGAAAATATTTTTAAGTTTAGAAACCTGAATATTACAAAAATCAAATCTTGAGAAGTTGAGAACTGCATTGTTCATTGTTGATTCTATATTGAAAAATAAAATAAATAACTGCGTGTCTAAGTGTGTCTAAATGTATCTAACCGTGTTTTGATCATACATCGACTGTTTGTTTGATTTGCCTTTTCTTTTTTCTTTGACATGTCCTGATGTGTCTAACATGTATTTTGTTGCATAATACATGTCCCACACTTGGATGTTCCCTGATAGAAGTGTTCATGTTTCATAGCTTTTATTACTCTTTCGTTATTAAATTTTCTTTAGTTAATTAATATTGTGTATCAAAGTAGAGTTGAGTGAAAGATGTTCTTATTGATGAATCTTGAACTTCTTGTTGGTCAAGATTCATATATGAAAACTTGGATTTGGTAGAATTTGGGATCTATGGTTATTAACAATACCTCATTGCGAGCATGATCCGGCAATCTTTGCATCAGCAATACTCATTCTTGCAGGGGCTGTCATATGCAAACTTTTGACTATTTGGAAACTCTTAAAACAATACACGCATGGTCCTATTTTCCATTTTGTCATTGCCAAAGTTTTTCTTCTAATTTTATTTCACTTTTCTAGATTATCCCGTGTCTGTTAAACCTCCACATTTTCATTTTCTTTTTATAATGTTGAAACAATATCTAAGGTGTAAATTTATATCTTTTATTACTGTTGTTGTGTTGTTGCTCCGGAGTTTACTTTGACTCTTACACCTTGCCCACTTTAGTTTGATCTTCTCTAGCTGGTATCTGTAGCAGTATTTTGTTCATAAGGAGTAAATGGCCTTCTGTGGCTAACTGCAGTTTATTAACTTGGATCATAGGTGACAATGAAGCCATTGACGCTGAAGTTGTGTCAACTGTTACCAAAGTCAAAGATGAGGAAATAAAAAAAGAAAAAATAGAAACCAGAGTAACCTACAATATTGTCTTTGTTACTGCTGAAGCTGCGCCTTATTCAAAGACGGGTGGATTAGGAGATGTTTGTGGTTCTTTGCCTATAGAGCTGGCTAGCCGTGGACACAGAGTCATGGTTGTCTCCCCAAGATACCTGAATGGTATGTCTGCAGATGAAAATTTTGCACATGTCTTTGATGCAAATCGACGCATCAAACTACAATGTTTTGGAGGGGAACAAGAGATTGCATTCTTCCATGAGTATCGGGAGGGTGTTGATTGGGTAAGAATTAATCTCTGCTTCTAATCTAAACCTCCTCTCATGAATGTGTTATTAAAGAGATTATTCATTAGCGAACCATGAGGGAAATTAGTTTTTTATTAATAACTTCCATTCATCTATTTGTCGAGTTGGTTGGTGGGAGAAGACTCTAACCATGTTAATTGGTTTCCCTACATTATAAGGTATTTGTGGACCATCCTTCTTACCATAGACCTGGAAATCCATATGGCGATAGTCATGGTGCTTTTGGTGATAATCAGGTAAAGTTTTGGTCGGTATTTGGTTGAATATGAAATTGCTTATTACTTCTCTATTCACTAATGACAATTTTTTCTACAGTTTCGGTATACTTTACTTTGCCATGCAGCATGTGAAGCTCCATTAGTGCTTCCATTGGGAGGGTATACCTATGGAGAGAAGTGTCTCTTCCTTGTCAATGATTGGCATGCTGGTCTCGTGTCGGTGTAAGATTTTGCCTGTTTATTGTTGCATCTATTTGCTATACTCAGACCTTATTTCAAGTATTAGAAAGCATAAGTTTTACCAATGAATTAGTTTGATACTTCATATTACACTCGATTCCTAAAGTTTGCAGTCTTTCTGGAACTGCTGATCTTACATGTTACATTTTTCAGGCTTTTGGCTGCCAAATACCGTCCATTTGGTGTTTATAAAGATGCTCGGAGCGTCCTTGTAATTCATAACCTTGCTCATCAGGTAGATAATTTCCACATTGTTATTCCTTTTGCTTTGTTCTTGATTCTTTCATTCTCTCTAAAAGTGGTTAAACTGAACTTTTGTAGATCAAATTGCATGCATTTCTGAAATAATAATTTTAGATATATTGTTTTCTATATGAAAGGGAGTGGAACCTGCAGCAACCTTTAAGAATTTGGGATTGCCTTCAAACTGGTATGGGGCATTGGAATGGGTGTTTCCTACATGGGCAAGGACACATGCTCTTGACACAGGAGAGGCTGTCAATATTCTAAAGGGTGCCATTGTGACATCTGATCGAATACTTACCGTTAGTAAGGTAATTTATTTACATATTCTACTGTTTATGGTACATTTATATCTCTCTTGATATATAATGTTGTTAATTCTTTGAATCTACAATGTTACATTTTATTTTGATGGTTATGATCATATATCATGTAAATCTGATTGAAGAGCCACTGAATGTCTGAGCTTCCTGTATGGGAATTAGTTGCAACTAAAATGTAAAAACCATCCTCTACTTAATAAGTTTGAACTACAGCTTGCAGTTTTAGTATTTTCATAAGATGGCTTTAGTTGACTATATTTTGTTAATTTCAGGGCTATGCATGGGAAATAACAACTGTTGAAGGTGGATATGGTTTAAATCAGCTATTAAGCAGTCGGAGGAGTGTTCTGACTGGTACATTTTCTCTACTTTTCAAATAAAATGCGGCCTTTATGTCATTTGGTACAACTCTAAAGGCTTTTAGGCCAAGGCACATGCAAATGCTGTGAAGGTTAATTCTCATACACAACTTAATGTGACATCCCACTTTTAGTGGTATCTGCATTTTAGTATGGCCCTTATCTAGGTCTTAGTTTTGTCCATATGCTTCACTTATATCGAAAATTACATGCATTGATCATGTGTGGGGCATTCAGAACTTGTGTTCTCCAATCATGTTTAGTCTCTGAAGGAATTACAGATATTCTTTAACCCGACTCTTCCTGAACATTCAATGATGATCAGGAATTACAAACGGCATTCATATTGCTGAATGGGATCCATCTTCAGATGAGCATATTGCTTTCCATTATTCTGCTGCTTCTCTATCTGGAAAGGTGGTTAATTTCTGGTTTTCTGTTCATAGCAAAAAAAGTTGCTCTTCTGAATTCTTATCCTGAACTAATGTAAACTTCAGGTTCAATGCAAGACTGCTCTCCAACAGGAACTTGGTTTTCCAATTAAGCCTGGTTGTCCCTTGGTAAGAATTTACTTTGTGTTGGAAGACTTGGTAGTGAAAAAACCAAGTCTTTCCTTCATGTCTCACTAAGCTCGTATTTACAGATTGGATTTATCGGGAGACTGGACTACCAGAAAGGCATTGACCTGATCCACTGGGCAATTCCAGAACTTATGGAAGATGATCTACAATTTGTAAGTGACTTTTCTATTTATTTAACAACCATAATAAGCGCAAAGCAGAACTACTCTTAATTTGTATGGTGTATTCAAGGATATATTCCCTTTAGTTAATATCATGGCGACCTTTTTGGGTTGAAGGGTATTTTTCATATTTTCTAGTGTCGAAGTAGATAAAAAGAAGATTTGCCCTTGTAGAAGACCATGACTCTTTTAAGCATTTTAAGCTGGTCCTCAATACTAATATCATTCTTCCTCAAGTTGTATTGAATCTGGTGATTTAGTTAAGTTGAAATTGAAATGTACTTGGTAATTTGGAGTATGAACCTAGTTAGTTGCTCGGGCCTTGGTAATTTGGTGCATTACTGATATGCACATGTTCTTTGACAATATTTAAGTCTAGGGTGCTGCCTCTTGGCCTCTCTGTACCTTTTTCTGCTGTTTTTCTAGTTATTCTTTTTGTAACTTGCAGGAGAACTAAACTCCAAAATTTCTTTAGGTAATGCTTGGCTCTGGGGACCCACTTTACGAAGACTGGATGAGATCAGCAGAGAATACTTACAGAGATAAATTTCGTGGTTGGGTTGGATTTAGTGTTCCAATCTCTCATAGGATCACTGCAGGGTAATCAGAAACTTCTATTTATTCTTAACATGTTAATAAAGATACCAATAAACATCTTGTTGTTGTTGTATTGGATTGAGCAGCTGTGACATACTATTGATGCCTTCAAGATTCGAGCCCTGTGGACTAAATCAGTTATATGCGATGAGATATGGAACTGTCCCTGTAGTTCATGCCACAGGAGGACTTAGAGTGAGTTAAAAACAGTAGCTATCTCGTGTCATTTGCTTTTATCAGATTGACCTTCATTACATGCCTCTGCCTTAATCTCATTCAGGACACAGTAGAGAATTTCAATCCGTACGCCGGAGAAGGTAGAGGTGAAGGCACCGGGTATGCAGTCTTTACCGTTGTATTTTTCGTCAACTTAGTACATGGTGTATAACGTCTAAATTCTTTTACTGAGTTGAAAATTTTGTAGTAATCCAAGTGTTGTTTAATCAAAATAGATAAACAAATCCCTAGTTAAGATTTCAGTTGTGGTTCAAACATTCTGTAAAATCATCTACGATGTTTCACTAAAGAATGCAACTGCATTGATCTCAAAAGAACCAAGATATTACTTGGAGTTAGGGGCGAGTGTTGGAGATCCGACATATCTTTAGTAAGTGTTTCACTTACATGTAGTTTTTCTCTTACAATGGTTTGAACTGTGCTGACAGGTGGACCTTTTCTCCGCTCACAAAAGACTGTATGCTAAATGTAAGTTAAATGCTATTTATTTGGCACCTTTATACGAGTTTAGCAATGGCGGGTCTGCGAATTCTCTTTTTTTCTCATGTGGCCTTCTAAACTGACATAATTCGATTTTCACGAGTGCAGGCGCTAAAAACAGCAATAAGGACGTACAGAGATCACAAGTCAACGTGGGAGGGATTGATGAGAAGATGCATGCAAAAGGACTTCACCTGGGAAAATGCTGCCATTCAATACGAGCAGGTTTTTGAGTGGGCCTTTATTGATCCGCCGTACATTATGTGAATTCTATACATCTCTCTCACAGGGGCAAGGACATACAAGTAGGCACTATTATGTTTTTTCCTCCCCCTCTGGGTATAAGCTCCCGTTAGCTATTCTTTGTTGATAAGAGTAATTAGTTTGCAAAATGCACTTATTTTCATTTTAATTTTATATGGTTGGTATTACAAAAGTACCACTGTAATTTTTACAAACGGAGTAATAAAGACATTACTGCCTTGTCGTTATGTTTAATTTTTAAAATATTTTGATGTACTTTGGATTGGATATATGCCCATTTTTTACGTGTATGATTATTTTTCTAAAAAAATTCGGGTATTAGAATTTACTTGACCTTCTAAATAAAAAAAGCTTAGTTTAAGGAATTATTTGAGATTAATTGATTTATAATTTACTCAAGCTTGGTTTTGTTACATATGGTAAATGACGCGTGTTTAATCAGCCTACTAAGAGTAAATTAATACTTGGATTATTGGGATGGATACAGTTACTACTTTTAACTTCCATATAATCTAAATAACTTTTAGACCACATAAAGTTGTTTATTTTCCACTTAACTGATTTTTTTAGTTTAATTTTTTTAACCTCTTTAAAACAATACAATATAATCATCATAGCATCAAGAAGTTTATCCAGCCTAGCTGCACTATTCGCTTAATACATGTTTTCAGAGAGGCTAGCAAGATAGCGAATGGTTTGGCAAAAATGACTTTCTCAAGACCTTTGGGAAAATTTATGTTCATGCAACCATCGGATGAAGTCCTTCATTCTCTACATGATGATTTATTTAATGTAGGGTGATCTTATTTTAATTTGTTTTTGTTTAATCCCTCTTTTGTATAACAACAAATCTAGTTTTATTTTTACGGTGATTTACACCAATCAGTAAAAATGGAAAAAAAATTAATTTAATTTATTTATCATGGTTTTCTATATAAATTGATATGACTTTTTCACTGTAAAATAATTAGAAAATATCCTGTATCATATATAGCTCATGTATATTAGATGAGTGAGTAAAACAATTGCTTTGTTAAAATTTGGTGTTCATATATAAGGTATAATAACAAATTTAGCTTTCAACCTTTACACATTTATTCAATTTGGCCCTTACTCTTTTATTGAAAATAAATTAGAAATTTTTTAAAGTAATAAGGCTAAAGAGTAAAAAAAAGTGTTAGTAACAAATTAAAAAAAAATCAATTAAACCATTTAAAAATTTAAAAATATCATAAAATTTATTAAAAAATTATAAAAAAGTTATAAAATGTTTAAATTATAAATTATTTATTAAAAAGGAACAAAACCGACTCAATAAAAGAGTAGTGGTCAACTTTTTTAAATAAATCTTATAACCATTGGATTTTAATGGGTTAATATTGTTCAAATATATTTTCAAGTACTACAAACTCAAAAACAAAGTTTCTACTTGACTTAAACTTTCTACAAAAGTTTTTGGGAGCCCTTAAGTCTTTTAAAATGTTTCTCAACCACATTTTTTAAGGTTCTCAATTTTGTCTCGAGACAAAACCATATTGTCTTGAGACTAACCAACATCAAAGCTAAGGTATGCTTTAGAGGAGCCTTATCTTGAGATAATCATATGCAATTGTCTTGAGACATATGGTCAACTATCTCGAACATGCCTATTGTGTCTCAAGACCTCATGCTCCAATGGTTATATTTGTTCTTCCTATCTCGAGACAAGGGTTATATGTCTCGAGACATATTGTTAAATGTGTGAAATAAATTCCTCCAATGGCTCCAAACGTCCAAAAATCATTTAGATGGTATATATTCAAGTCAAGAACACTTGAAGACACTTGACAAGAACATCAAAACATAGAAATCAAGAGAAAAAAAATCAAATTCTTTATTTCTTAATTTTCTCTTGTACATATCTCTTAGGTGCTTATTGTTAGATCATTTTATCATTCTCATTTCAATTCTTTGAGAGCTAAACACTTGTAAACACACACCTTTGAGAGGCTTTTATTGTTTACATATTTTCTTCTACCTACAAAAGGTTACTTAACTTAAGGTTTTTGAAGCCTAAAACCTTAAGTAATTTGTAGAGAATTTTAGTTGAGCCACAAAAAATAGAAAGGGTTTTGGTTAAGCCATAAAAACTTGGGGAAAGTTCTATCTTAGTCTTGTGAAAAAGATAGGGATTGTAAATGTTATACCTTTTCCTTGAAAGGTAATTCAAGCATAGTAAATTTGGAAAGTCTTGGTTGAGGTATACCAAGGTAGTGGAGGTAGGCAATTGGAGTCTAATTACTATAAATCGAATTGTCCAAGCCATTCTTCCCTTTCCTTATCATTTAGAAAGGTTTATAAAAATTTTTAAAATACCAATTCACCCTATCTTAGTATTTTTAGGCCTAACAATTGTATTTTTAGGCCTAACAATTGGTATTAGAGCTTGTTATTCATCAAAGGTTTAACCATCAAGAGAAAATATTTGAGGCGAAAAATATTGAGTTTAGATGGAATTTGAGTCAAAGCCAACAACTTTTCAAAAAGGCCATTCCATCATACCTCCTCCACTCCTACACGAAGAAAACCATTCCAATTGAAAAGTGAGGATGAAATCTTTGTCCAAACATTTGATTATGGTGCTTGGAGGATAATCTCAAAAGGTCCATTGGAGATACCCAATGAGGAAGAAAGATGGGATGAAAATGATAACCAAGGCTCAATCCAATTCCAAAGCTATGTACACACTCCTTTGTGCTATGAGTTGTTGGAAACAATAGATTTTTGGAAGCTTTTAGGCATATTCTTGATTAGTAAAGGTGGAGATTTGGTTATTAAAATTATGGTTTTATATTCTACCCCATTAGACCTTTATAATGGTATATCATATGCTCAAAATGGTTGAGTATTGAATAAAAAATTGATGCTTAAAGTAAGCCACTTGTGAAATATGTTGAGGAAAATGGAAAGTTTAGTCCTACATTGGTTAGATAAGTGTGGAATATGTTTATATGTATGAACCAACTTGGTGGTTATTTAATGATTAAACTAATGCTCTCCCTCACACGTAGGGAGGGTGTGTTGGGGGTGCACTCGCACGACATGGGCAACGCAAAATGTTCGGGCTGATCGGACCCTTCTAGGCCTGCAGATATTTTAGCCTCATACGTAATTTTATTTTTAGTCAAATTTTTTAAAACCGAAATCATTTGCAGGAAGGAGACGCATGAAATTTTTCTCTATTTTTCCTGCAATAATTTCGAGAATCTTTTCCTGCATATTTCTTTAGCAAGGTTGCAGTTCGTTGATCATTGCAATCGTGCTACTGCCGTGCTCATCTCGTTGTTGTATCCTGGGAGACAACCAACCAACGTTTCTCTAGCACCAAAGGAGCAATCGAATCTGTCTTAAGGAAACTGTAAAAACAAACCTTAACTACCAGTCTGTTTTTTCTGCCTACTTATGAGTATAAAAATTTCAATCCAGTTTTTATTTCCAATTTAATTTTTCAAATTATATATATCTATATTATTCTAGTTCGATCTTGTGATTTAAATAAATATTTTACATTACTGTTTATTTCGTTAACATGTGTGCAACATGAGTGAAGAAATCTTCAACAAAGTTTCCTCGTGTGGAAGTGCCAAAGAAATATGGGATAGACTTAAGGACATTTATGGAGACAAGAAGGAAGAAAATGAGACTAAGAGGCCTTGTGAGAAGGAAAGCTCAAGTAATGAGGAAAGCAAAGATGAGCAATCAAGTGAAAGTCTCCCCACGAATCCAAATGTGATGTGTTTTATGGCTCTTGAAGAGCAGGAGGTATCTTTTAGTTCGTATGATTTAAATTCATATTCTTTTGATGAGCTACAAATGTTTTCAATGAGTTAGTATTGGAATTTGAGACCATGAATTCTAAATACAAGAAAATGATCTAAAAATTCAAAATTGAAAATGATTTTCTTTTGAAAACAAAAATTGATTTGAAAAGTCAAAATGAAAAACTGAAAATAAATTTTGAGACTTCCAAAAGATAGTTGAATTTTTTGAAAAAGAAAATTTTGAGTTGAAAATGAAATTTGAGAGCTTAAAAAAGGAAAATGAAATCGTTTGGAAATCTCTTTTTTGAATATGGAAAAGTGTGAACATGGTCATACTACGCATACTTTTCCTATTAAGAAAGGACTAAATATAAAATAAAGCAAGTATATGTTCCTAAAGTAACAAGAGACCTTGTGACTAATGTTCAAGGACGAAAGCAATTTGGATACCAAAATCCAAGTAAATGTATCTTGTAGGTGTGCTGGAGGAACGTGGAGCAAAAGCACAATAAATTTAGATGCTCTTTGCACACAAAGGAAGGATGGGTAACCTCTAAACTAACACTTTAATGAAAATGATTAAACTGGTTGCTTATTGATGTTTTGTTTTTAAACATAATTTGGAATTGAATTGATGGATATATTGATATGACGATCAGTTACAAATTGATCAGGAAAATCAGAATCATATGACGAAGGAGAAGACTTCATCAGAAGATTTTGAGCCCATGGCACAATAAAAAATTTCAAAAGATTTTAAAGAATCCAGGGTCGAGTTGACGGAGCTTAAAGAGCCTGAAATAATGGTTCCATATTCTGAAAAGCTCCTAAAAGGAAGATGCAAGAACAGATTGAAACAAGATCTGGGAAGTGATAGGCGGGTACCATATGAGTTTACTGAAGGTTATAACAGAGTTCCTCCATCCTATCATAAATCAAAGTTTATCAATGTGCATTACAGTGATTGTGTTGGTAAGTACATTCCTCGTGTGATTCTTATAGATTTTGACCCCGGAGGAAGGTACATTTCTCATGCTACTCAAATCAGTCTTGAATTTAGAACTAAGTATAGTATTAGATCGGGTTCTTATGTTCATGTATTTAGTCTTGATAATTTCCTGTTGGGACAATACAATGCTACTAACAAATGGGCTACAGGCCATTACCCTGAAGCTGCTAAGTCGATTGACCTTGTACTTGATTTTGTCCATGGAGAAGGTAAAATTGGTGGTTGCCTTCAAAGGTTTCGAGGTTGTCTTTCTTTAGGAGGAAGAATTGAATCTGAAAAAAAGTAAACCTCATTTATGTTGAAGTTAAAGTAGGAGTACTTTGGTGGGTCGATGTTGACTTCTCAATTTTTCAAGCCCTTGGAATCCCTAATACTGTTGTCAATCTTTTGGTGAGGGTCATTTGGTTCTTGACAATGAAGCCTTGCCCGGAAATTATTTTTGGACACAATTCATGAGTTTCAGCTTTGGTAATATGGATCATTTGATAGTAACCACCATATATGGAGTTACATGCTGATTACGAGTGTTTGACAACCCAACTTTGATCTCAAGGATCTTATTAACGCTCTCCCTCAACTTCGAAGTATGCTGTTGTATTTTTCTCCAAAGTGGGCAGCAACAATATATGAAGCTACATAATTTTGGAATTCAAAGCTGCCTTGAGAACTTTGGAATTCAAGAAGTTAAGGCAGAAATCATAGCAACGAATTTAGGCGCAAGGTTTTTGAAAGTCGTGGCTACTACCATTTTTTGGTTAATTGTCCTAATTGTGGTTGGATCTCTTGGATAAATGGAACTGTTACCATGATCTTTGCTTCCTTGTCAATGGCTGATGCGGAAGCATTCTTTAATGAGTCATATGACAGTTATTTTGTGCCGCTGGAAATGACTTATTTTCCACATTTGACAGGTGATATATCTACCATGACATCTCTTATGTTTCAAGCATGACTCAAGCTTGTTTTTTCATATAATTATCAGTCCCAAAGTTTGGCACTAAACATTTTCTTAAAGCCGAATACAATATACTAAGTTGACAACTAGGTGATTACCTACATACAATCAAGTTGATGTATGCATTTTATGTATAGTCCAAAGCAAACAAACAAAATTCTTTTAAGAACAAAACCTATAAGCAAAATAAAATATTTAAGAAACATTCCTAAAACCACATTTAGTAGGCCTGAAAGAATACGTTGCAAGAGAATTATGGGAACTACTTGTCACTTTCACCCGCAGGGAGTAAGCTTTTTATTGCCTGCACCTCGAGGATTGTCATCTTTCCAGTCATCCCATGCTCGTGCCTTCTCTTGGGCGGCATCATCGTCTTCATCATCTTCACTTGGTCCCATCTTTGGTTTGTCCTTGTACCATGCTGAGTTAGCTTCTTCAAACATTTTTGCATTCCTCTCCTGCCACTTATTCATCATTTCCATCTCCCTCAGACCAGCTTCCTCGATGCTTATAGTTGGCATCCTACAACAAGATAATTTTATTAGTAATTAAAAACAATGCATACAAGAAACACAACATTCTAGGGAAGGGATAACATGGAAAGATGTTTGAACAAAAACATAATTTGATGCCCAAATCTGTCCTTCATCCCCGACAATAAAACAGAAAGTAAATAGTAGTAGTATTTCAGGACAGGGATTTACCGATAAGCAGGTTGGAAAACCTGTGCTGCCATCCTTTCCCTTTCACTTGTTAGGCTCCCACCTATAAGGCTTTGTGGTCCAAAGATCATTGGCTGGTGTTTGTGGTCATGTGCTTGCGATACATTTGCCCTTCCTTCAATAACATCTTGAGCAAATGTAGCACAAGTAATAGGTGCCGCAGGTTGAGTATACCGTGCACGAGCTGCAGCATCACGATGCCATGCCTCTGCTTTCTTGGTGCGATCATCAAGGATAGCCTGAGAAAATTCCTTTTCCCCATCCTGAAATACAAGAGAAATAACCATCAATCCATAATATGAAAATGGTTCATCAGAAATACTGTCAAAAATTGAGTAGAAATATAAAGAAGCAATTTTATGATTCCTTCAGACAGCCATTTAATTTCTGAAACTCAAAAAAAAGAAAAAAAAATATTAATCTTTTCCATCACAAGCTACCGGAAAGCTGGACATTACTGCACTGGCCAGAGTAATGCACAAGAAATTGAGCATTGTCACCAATTAATGGCAGATTGTAACAAGTTATGGTTGGGCAGCAACGCAATGATAAGATTACAGTAAATCGAGTAACGTTTATCCTTTAAACAACAATGTTCTGCTTCAGCGATTTAGTTAAATATTTCCGAAAATTTGTAGAAGAATTTCCACTTTGCTCCAACGTCAAAGGCCAGTTGGCCAAGTGGCATGCCTAGAGAATGAACTTAAGGGCTAAGATGCCTCTAACAGGGGAAAATGTTTCTTCTATTTATCAGAAAAAATAAGTAACCAATTCCTTAATGGGGCTTAACGGTGTCAATCTTGGCACCGGACATTTAGATGTCCCCTTCCGAGGCTTAACATCATAAAAAATTTATCTTAAAAGTAATGATCTACATCTCCTAAGTGAGTGTAAAGTGTGAATCCACAAGCTGTGCTTTACTCAAAGCTTTAAATCTTCTAGTAGAAAATTTCAGCTAACTCATTGCTAAAAAATTCAGAAGGCAGACAACTACCTTTTTTAGGAAAAATAAGCACAAGTACTGAATACAACAGTTAAAGCTATAGATCATTTAAGCAGATTAATACCTTGAGCTGTTTCTCCTTTATTGCAGAAAGCATTTCCTCTTCCTTCTTCAGCATTTCAAGCAGATCAAAAGCCTACAATTGCAGTATCATGCATAAAGTGGTTACAAAGTTATTGCTATGATGAGGGAAAAAATTAAGCTTTTACATGGCAGATTTTATTGAAATGTATGTAAGACTAACCTTACAAATAGCCAATGAGATAGTAGTAAGCCAAGCCTGCACAAGGAATTTGCCATTCTTTTAGGGATACCATATAGTTGTGCCAAATCAATAAGAACAGCTAATATCTTCAATAATAAGCATTAGGTGTATCATTTCAGTTTCAAAGCATAATACATTTATTCTGACAACAAAATAACCAAATTTACAGTATCAGCAGCAGACTTCATGAGGTAAAAAGCACATAATCATAATTTTAGGTAAAAAAGATGGAGCCAATATTTCCTTTGTATGCGTAGTTGCAAAGGGTAATGCGGGAGGTCCTAGTAATATCCAGTAGGTAAATATCATATTTACATCAGATTTCGGGGCGGGTGGGGGGGGGACAGTTATAGCATCATAAAAAAGTAAAAGTCAAGTTAGAAAAAAGCCCAATTCTAACTTAGTGAGTATAACCTCACAAGAACATTTAAAACTACTAGATTCCAATCACTCAGAACAGAATCACAACTCTATTGAGAACTTGCTTATGATAAAACTACAAACACAGGAAATAAATATAAAACAATTCAGGGGAAGCCTTATCAATTAAGGGCCCTAATTAAACCTTCAGTGCCTGATTTATGAGCAAAAGCACAAGAAGTAAAAAAAAAAAAAGAAAAAACAGTTCAAAAGTAACCTTAGAAAATAGCCTTAACTAATGCTTTGCTACATACGATTTTTATTTTTAAAAAATTAGTAAAATAGTTGCCAAGAGATTCCTTGTCACCAATACATGCAAACCTTCCACAAGTTCCATGTATTCACAGATTTTCACAAGATAATATCAAGCTTGACGTCTAGTAGGGAAGTCTTAACAGTAACACCACATCTAAATTCATTTAGAAGGTATTTCTAGCAGAAAACTAACCTCTCGTTCCTCCTCCCCATCATCATCAAGCAGATCATCCTCTCCAACCTCCACAGGAGTGGATAAGGTAGCTGCTTTTGTTGAACGTCCACGCCGCTCCTTCCGCTCCTTTATTTCTGTAAGTTTTGCCTCTGCAGCCCTTTGGCGTCTAAAACGAGCAATCTGTAAACAGGCACAAAAGCAACTCATTCAACTCAACTATCTGGAATGAATAAAACAATGACAAATTTTCATGTTGTTTGCAAAAATAAATATTACTACCTTCAAAGCTCTTCGGTCAGCAAAAGAATTTGAAGCTCCTTGCACAGAAGCTTCCAACTCTTCCTGTGGTACAAGTTCCATTGCTTCACAAAATGAAATGAATTCCTAGAAGACACGATAAGTTCATTAAATTCCAGTTGACATAAAAGAGAACAAAAGATAAATTAAAACTTTTAACAGAATAAAAAAATAATTACAAGAGCAACATTCGTTAAATATTATCTTTAAGGCAAAACTTTCAAAATGAGCATTCAACCACACTTTGAATTCACGTTGAGAACCAAACTTTACCTTCAATTTAGCTTGCGAAATCTTGAGAATCTGAATCCTTTCCTCCTGCGCAAGCTTTTCCGTCAGCTCTGCCAGATAAAACGGTACCTGAAGGGTAAAACAACAGTTAGAACTTGAGATACTACTTAAATTACAGCCATTACTACTTTGTCAAATTATTCTAAAAATGAAGAATGAATAACTCCCAAGTTATTTAAGGAGAGAGAGAATAAGTAATTACAGAACTAAGAATCAAAATTTCAAAGAAAGCTTAATTGAGATACTAAGTTACTAAGTATAAGTTATATAAGGAAAAACGAAATGAAAACATAGATGATTACCAGAAGGTACTTGAGATTGTTGGTGCTGATATCATCTTTGGTCTCATTGGATGAGAAAAGCCCTAGCTTGCTTATCATGTCCTCGCACTTCTCCAGCACCTCGCATCCTTTCTTTACCAGATCCTGCGGAACCCATGGAATTGATATTCATCAGATCGGCGTCGAAAGAACAATGAATCAAGCATAAGAAGAGGTTGTACCTGATCAGCACCGGACTCCGTGACCGTAAGATGGATCTTACGAGCTTGTTCGAAGAGAGCTGACAACGACATATCCTCCACTTTGCGTTCACCCATGGGTGACTATCGAAAACCCTAGAATTTAAACCAAAACTTCGGGGAAAAAAAGAAGAAAACAAAATAGAAAATCTTGAATCCAATGGGTGACTATGGTTTCGAATTTTAGTAATCTTATGGCTAAATTGAAGATCACACCTTTTCTACAAAGAAAGAAAACTAATTGATCTGAGAAACTGGAAGTTGAAAGAGAAGTCGAAAGAACCCAGTCAGGGATGACAGATGGTGTATTTATAGAAGCTAGTGTGTGGATAACGTCATTGCCTTGGCATGGCCATCTCCATCTAAGTTTCGCCACGTCAATTATATCAAGGAATAAGTAACATTTAGTCCTTCAATTTCGTCACTTTTTTTATTCTGGTCCCTGAAACTTTTTGTTTCATATTACTCTCAGAATCTTGGATTTTTTTTCTTAATTTGATCCCTGAATTTGGATTTTATTAAGGTATGATGACATGGCATCTTAAGGTTTGAAACGTGATTACCTAATTTATTAAGATTATATATATTTAAAATTTTCAAGAATGACCAAATTGAGAATAGTTTTCATATATTGAGACTAATGTGGACTAAAAAATTTCAAAAACCAAATTAAAAAGGTTGTTAAATTCAAAGACTAAATATTAATTTATCTCTTATATTCATTATGAGTGAAAGACATACACACTCATTTAAATTACCATATAAATATGGCCTGTGAATTGATCCCACGGCCTGAAGGATAAGTGAAGTAGTAAAATATTTATGATTAAACATTTGAGTTTTATTTATTTTATTTTCATTTTCGATAAAAATAGTAAAATACTAAACCCATGCATATTCATTATTTTCCTAAAAGAAATTTTTAAGTGAATCACGAGGGTGTGGTTAGAGGTGATCATGGCCGGGCTTGAAATATGGGTTTAAAAATTTGTTCAAGCCTGGCCCGAAAGAAAATCGTTAAGCCCGAGCCCAGCCTATATTAAATTTTACAACACCAAAATAGCATATTTTAAAAAGAAAATAGCATATTAAATTTTAAAAAATTATATTTGATTAAAAATAAAAAAAATATATTTAATATATAATTCGGGTCGGGCCGAGCCCGTGCCAAAAAAATTTTACCTGAGGCCCGGCCTATTTTCTAAACGGGTCTCGTTTTTTTGCCCAAACCCATATTTCGGGCCTATATTTTTACCCGAACCCTTCTATTTTTCGGGCAGGCCGTCGGGCCAGGCCGAGGAGCCCAACCCATGATCATCTCTAGGTGTGGTCTAGTCTAGGTGTTTGATTTGGAGAGTTCTTACATTAAAATCGATGATATACTTCCTTAAAGTTGTAATGCCTCAATTTTTTAAGTATACTAAATGGCGTTTGTTTCAAAAATTGGTACAATGAAACATATAAGAGAATTTAAAGACAAGCTTTATAAATGAAGTCTTAAGAATTGTAAAAGCTACAAAATGGTGATTAAAATTTGGCTATAATTTTTTTTGCTATTGAACTATGAAACGTTACATTTTGGTCATTAAAGTTATCGACTTATAACGTTTTGATCACTCCTCCGTTAATGGCCATTACAACTTTAACGGAAAAATGAGATGACATATTAATTTAAAGGTAAATATCTAATTTGATCCTTGAACTACACCTAAAACATTCAATTTGGTACTTTTACAACATTTTTAACAATAATTCTAAAAAGAATAAAAAATTCTAAAAAATATTAAAAATTCTGAAAAATCATTATTTATTCTTTTGAAATTATAAAAATATTTTATAAAAATTATAATTATGTAAAAGAAATTTTTTAAAAATCTAAAAATTATATAATAAATATATTTTGAGAAGGTCTTTTCTTCTCTTTTCTTTTCTGTTTTGGATTAGTAAATTGCAATTTGCGATCATATTATATTGAATTTTTCTTTCCTTAGTCAATTTTGGGTCATTATTCACATGGTAGTGTTAAAAACAAAAATTTAAAAAATAAAAGTGTATACAAAATAGATTTAAATTATTATTATTATTATAATTTAAAACATATAAATTTAATTAATTCATTCAAATGAATGAGACCATACAATTTGGGGAATAACAAACACTCGTTGTAGGCAGTAAATGACAAATTCCGTCAACACAACAAAGGCTTCAGCCTCAATATCGATAGAATACTATGGCACGTTGACAATTGACTCTGTCACAACTCGAACATAACATATATGGAGTTATTGCAACACTTAGGGTGAGTTTGGATGGGCGGTGCGTTTACCTGCGGTTAGTGTAAAAACAGTGGTGGCTGAGAGATTAGATACTGTAGCGTGAGACAAAAAGTAAGCTAAACGCACCGCACCGCACCCAATCGCCCATCCAAACCCACCCTTAATACAATGAGAAAATCAGTCCCGGATGGTCCAAAGCAGCAAACATAAATCAGCAAAGGAATCGAGCATCCACCAAACTAGAGAGGACGGAGACACAACTAGCCCTAAAATCACTCACAAAAGCAAAATTACATGCACAACCAAGACTAAAAAAGCATACTATAAGAATAGACAAAAACTTCTAAAAATGAAGACTTATTAGACAATGAAAAAACAAACAAAAGAAACATATAAAACTTAAGACAAGTCTAAACCGACTTATGAAATCATTTATTATTTTGAAATACTCTCAAAACAGAAACATATTAAGAATTAACAAAAAAGCCGCCCACTTTCTAAAAGAAACTGCTGATGGTTGGTGGTGTTTGAGCGATGATAGGTATCGTCATATGTCCATCATAACTTGCGAAGACAACAAAAATACCCACAAATTAAATAGATTTGTAAACTGAAAAGAGAGAAAACACATGAAGTGAATGAGAAGAAAAAATGAAGAGAGGGTTGATGGATAGAAAGAAAAGGCGGGCGATAGCTAGCACGAAAGCTAGCACCGGTGCTAGACAAAACAAAAAGACAAAGTATATCTAATAAGGGAGATTAGTTAAAAAATAATAATATCTAAAGACAAGTTTAAAATACATAATTAAAGCTTTTAAATTTATTTTAATTTGTTTGTAAGAATAGAATGGGTTTCCACATTAAACCGAATACATTCAGTCTCTCCTTACATATTGAAAGCCCATCGCATCCTACTGAAGCCAATGTTTTAATGTGTCAAATGGGACATCAAAATAACAAGTATCTAACTCATCGGGTGCAGAAGACTTGGCTAGGTAATCTGCTATGTAATTCACCTCTCTCAAAACATGCAACACTCACACTTGTCAATCCCTTCCACAAAGCTCCCAAATGTGTCGCACCATTGAAGCTGAGCAAGAGACAGCATCTAGCTATTTATCAGCTGTACTGCCTATTTATTCTCACTTTCCACCTCCACTTTCTTAAACCCTTTGCGCTATGCAAGTTCCAAGCCATGAAAACTGCCCAAAGCTCTGCATTAAGGATCCCTCCCATTCGTGTATCTTTCCGAAAGCCACTATCCATAGACCCTCTTCATCTCGTATTACCCCACCGATTAACGACCAGTCGTATTGCCCCATCAACGTTAACCTTTACCCATCCAGGTGGGGGAGCACACCAATGTACCAACAGAGGTGAGAGAGTAAAGCCCATTTGCGCCATAAGGCGGCTTGTTTAATACTAGATCCCCTGCTCAAACAACTAGCGATGATAGCCTCTGTGCTGAATTGGATTCCTGAAATAAACAAAGTTCATGTTCTTCAAATGTTGGAAGTCTGCTGTTTGGGGTACTTTTTTGGCAAATTTGGAAGAACAGGAACTTTGTTTTATTTCAGGAATACAATTTCAGCGTATCATCACCAGTTGCTTGCGTTGGGCATCTAGTACCAAACATGCTACCTTATGGTGCAACACGGGCTTTACAAGCTCACCTTTGATGGTACAATGGTGTTCTCCCTAACCTGGATGGGTAAAGGTTGACGTTGATGCATGGTGCATGCAATCCATGCAGGAAACGGCTAGTTGTCAATCGGTGGGTAATACGACTTGAAGAGCTTCAATGTATAGTAGGCTTTTGGTAAGCTAAGGTATTGATACGAGTATGGGGCCAATATTCAGCCCAACAACATGTTTGGTTTAACTTTCTATGAAACATATTTGACGAGTTCAAAAGATCTTGTGAATTGTGAACTATTTTTTTTTATGAGAATCAATTTTTTTTTGATTGAGATGTTTTTGATCAATGAAAGACTACGACGAATATTAATTTAAGTTTAAATTATGGTTGAGTATATTTTAAAGCTTAATTTTGATTATATATGAGTTTAATATTTTCAATTGTTTAAAAGTTTCTTATTTCTCAGTTAAATAGAAAGTTTAGCTCTAGGTATGATGTTTAATTATTTTATTATTCAATAAAGTGTCTCTTATTCAAGATCCGATTATCTCCCACTTCAAATCTCTTAAATATTTATTTATTGTTCTTGATTTTTTTTTTAGTTTTGCTTGCTATCGAAATACCCTTTCTCACTTGGCTTCTTCTTTTGTTCAAGGTTACTTTCTTGTCAATTAGGGTTCAACTTGCTTTGATTCGGTTTTTCCTAACCTCAAACAGCTTGAATCTCGATATTATCTGTTGCACCCCTGCTATTCTTATCAAGTATGGGAGGCATCCTTAAGTTAGAGCTTTGGGCAGTTTTCACTGGCTTGTAACTTGCATGGCGCAAAGGGTTTACGAAGTGGAGGTGGAGAGTGATTAATAGTAAGGATGCTGTTTCTTGCTCAGCTTCAGTGGTGCAACACATTTGGGAGCTTTGTGGAAGTGCAAGTGTCGCATGTTTTGAGAGGCGAATTACATGGCAGATTAGCTAGCCAAGTCTTGCGCATCCAATGAGTTAGATACTTGTTATTTTGTTGTCCCATTTGACAAATTAAGGGTGAGTTTGGATGGGCGGTGCGTTTACCTACGGTTAGCGTAAAAATAGCAGTGGCGGTGAGATTAGACACTGTAGCGATACTGTAGCGTGAGACAAAAAGTAAATTAAATGCATCGCACCGCACCCGATCGCCCATCCAAACCCACCCTAAAACATTGGCTTCGGTAGGATGCGGTGGACTTTCAATATGTAAGGAGAGATTGAATGTAGAAACCCACTCTTTTCTAATTAAAAATAAATAAATAAAAACTATTAACAAAATAGATTTTTCAAACAATAAAAACAATATAAAAAATTAACATTTTATAAAATTTAAACATATCAGCACGCTGAAACTCACATCCTCCTACATTGACAACAATACCAACCGAGTTAATACAATTCATAAAATTTACAACCCCTCTAATTAACTCTTAGTAAAACCCCCAACTACCGATCAAAATTATTAATGTTACTTTGGAAGATGTTATGAGTGAGAAGTGAGTCGGATATATATAATCTATTGCTTTCAAACTTTTATAATGTTGTACTAGAAAGGAACCCTTGATATTATATTCCAATACACCATTTCTTCCCCTTTTTAGCTTTTTCCCTCTTCTTTTCCTTATTGCTTTGATGGATAGAATTTGGTGTTTGTGAGAGCACTAACAAGGAAATGAGGAAAAAGTAATGATCATTGAGATTATTTATTTTATTTTGCTTAATATGTATATGTATGCATGCATGCCTCACAGAATTTTTATGTGACATGTACAAATCTTGTATACAGAATATTTGCATGAAATAAAAGCGTGTAAACAAATTAATGAGGATTTCTGTTGATGTCTGTAGTTTTTTTTTGTATGAATGCTGCAGAGACACGTGATTACATTTGTTTTGAGTGCAGTTTTTCAAGGAAAGTGCGACAGTCGATTTTGCAGAGGAAAGGCTGGGAGAACTTGGAGATAAGAGTTAGCTTGAGTGATATTGAAATTTAAAGGAAAGTGCTTGCTTGTTACTTACTTAAGTTTACTTAGAATGCATATCTGTATGTGATATAGAGACAAAATAACAAGAGGTTGTGTTTTACTTTGTACTTCTTGAGGTATCATTGGTTAATTTGTTGTATAACTTACTGTACAATATTTTTTTTGTTCTTTTGTAACAGTTTAACTACTTTTTTGGATTAATGGATTTCATAATTCGTAAAAAATAAAATGTAATCGATCTCTCAATGATAGTCCCACGTATAAAGCATGAGAATGCTCATAAAGCTACCAAAATGGGCGATGAGTCATATAGCATGCAAGTTGATGAAGAAATAAAAGATTCCAATATATTGCATTTTATCCATTGTTTTGGTGTAATAAGATGGAGGAAAATTTATTTAGTATATTAATAGTAATATAATTGTAACAACATCAATATTAAACTAGTTCACTGTTCAGTAGTAAAAGATTATTGAATAAGTAGAATTGAAGTATTACTCTATCAAATATCACTTGTCTTTAATGAAAGGAAAAACCTACTAGGGGCTGAAGTGTTCTGCAGAATTAGTAGCAAGCAAAGAGTGTGTTTGCTGCTGCCCAGTCGACCGCTGCTAGCTGTTCTCAAACAAAAATGGGGGTTGCTGGCTGTTCCCAAACAGAATGGATGCATGGTCGCCCCTCCTATGGGCTATTACAAATGTAATGTCGATGCCGCAGGTCTGGAACAATATGGGGCTGCTGGTTTTGTAGCGGTAATTCAAGATAGTAATGGCCATGTTGTGAAATGCTTTTCCGGTATTGAAGAAGCCTTGTTGAACCGTTGTATAGTGTCACGGGCTGCAAATAAAAACCCATGATTAATGCACAAAAAATATCCTATGAATATAACACCCCTATATCCGGTTCGATTTAAGGAACTTGATATAGGAATATTACATATTTTTTTTCTTACTACTTGGAACACACTTGATCTTCCTAAGTACATGCCTTTCTATTTAAAATTTTGAAACATATCCTCTTGGCACTTGGAGATGATGAGATGGATGCTCACAACCTCAGTTACAACTCTTCAAAATCACTGTACCTAATCTGCGCACGGAAAACAAAATCGTACTCTGAGTAAAACTCAGTGGTATTTTTATAATCCGAATAGTTAAAAGACACGATAATATAATAAGCACAATTAAATTATAAGGACATATTAATGTCTAGTATCATGACTATCATTTTTTTTATTAAACAATATCTTATTCGCACAATTGCTATATAAATGGTTATTCACATATCAAACTATATTTATTCGTACAATGGCATGCAATAGTCAATTCATGAATACATCATTATATACCATACTCAATTTTCATCACTTGCTATATAATAGCTTTCTATAATTTGTTCACATATCATTTAAACAATGACACTATCCATTCCACATTCAATTCATGAGTATTTAACTTATGTATGCCATGTATTTACAACATATGTCACATTCTATTTTCAATTCACTATATCAATTTCATTTCTCATACCATGCCATTTAAATATCAATTATAAAACTTATTATATGTTTACTCCTATTAACATGACTCGAACTCGGACGGATACATGGATCCAACCAAAACACACCAGTTTGGCACCCAGTGCCTCATCGGTTAATTTGAAGTAATAATTTGACACCCAGTGTCTCATCGGCTAAACCGAAGTAAATTGACACCCAGTGCCTCATCGAATTAATCCTAAGTAATAAATTGACACCCAGTGTCTCATTGACTCAAAGTCGAAAAAAGCCCTAAACTCTTCCAATCTTATGGCATGCCATCTATATCCGATTCAGCCCGATACAGTTAATAGGGTTCCAATTCACTTTTCAAATACAACCAATATTCATTTCAATTCAAATAATCAATATATTCAATATATATATACCAATTCAATCAATATAAATTCAATAAATTCATCACATATTAAATCAATCCATTTCAATTGCAAAACACAATAATTCTCACCTCAACACTTACCATATACATTAAATTAAAAATACAACAATTAATAACTAGTTTCGGATTATAGAAATACAAACCGAAAATTCTGAGCTATTCGACGTCGACTTTATCTTTTCCCTTTTTAGTCGATGATTCCGGTACGACGTTAGCTACGGAATTAAAACAATTAAAATTCATCAATACAACACAGCACAATTCAATTTCATATTTAATATTTCAATTTTTACTCAAATATTGCCTAAATTTCAATTTAGTCCCTAAACCGAGACTAACTTTTATTCTTCACATTTAGTTCTTTATTTTTATGCAAATTCTACTTTAGACTAAATTCAACTCCCTGTTTTCACATAAATCCCTAAATTTCAAAATTTTCACAATTTAGTCCCTATTACTCAAAACTTATAATTTATTCCACAATTTAATCCCTTTCTCAATTCTAACTTAAAAATCTATCAATTTAATCCCTAATACTCAAATTATTCAACATAGACAACATCTAAAGATCCAATAATTTCTAAAATTTCAGCATAGGTTAAGTAGTATTTAATACTAGCATTTCAAAAACATAAAAATTACAAGAAAATGGATTAAATTGACTAACCAATTGAGATTTGAACCCCTGAAACCCTAACTTTTCTCCTTCTTTCTTTCTCTTTTTCTTTCTTTTTTTCCCCTGTTTCGTTCTATTCTCTGTTTCTTTTTCAATTCCTTTTTCTTTTCTTTTATTTGTTTTGTTTTAATTATAATAATATACTAATATATATTTACTTAATTAATAAGCAATACATATTTTATTATTAAATACATATGTTTATTATTATTACACATGTATTTACCAACACCATCCACTTGTCAATTTATGGCTTAATTGCTTATTTGGTCCCTTCACTTTTCTTCTAATCTATAATTCAACTTTCTCCCTATATGCAATCTAGTCCTTACACCTAATTACTCTTAATTTAAACAAATTCACCTAATCAAAACCTAATTAACCACACAACTAACTTCGTAAATATTTTTAATAAATATTTACGAATTCGTTTTACGAAAACAGAGACCCAAAAGTACACTTTCCAATACTCGTGACTATCGAGTCGTTACAATGAAGGTCAATTGATTAAATGACGCTCATTTGATTCATTTAAACTGACCCGATTCATGGAACATGTGGAGAAGCTCAACTACTTGAAGTCCTGGTGTCCTAGTGAAGTAGTTATGGAAAATTAGGATTTCCATGGTAAATATGAAAACTTATATTAGAATATGTGTAATCTTAGAAGATTTGATTTTGTAATATTAGAGAATTGTGTAAATCCCCTAAGCATCTCAATTGTAGATTGACTTTAATCTCGACCGTCGATGTAAAGTAAACTGCACCGTTGGATCTGAGGGGAGCTTAATTGTAAATAGAGGTCTTCCTCCTCATTTGTATTCATCCTATTATATCACATTCAAAAAGCATTTATTCAAACAATTGGTGTGCTATTGCTTTCTTTTGGCTTTTCTGTTCTTCCGTTGCTTCTTTGTCTTTGAGTTGCTTTCGCTTTATTTTCAGTGTCTTAGAGAATTTCTATTGTGAATTTTTACTTTTTGAGAGCTAGGTTGACTTAGATAGATTTGAATAAAGAAATCGCTTAAGGTCACACGGATTGTGAGACTAAAGTTCTCTCTTGGTTAAAATCGCTACGACTTGATAATATTAGTTTAGAGTTAGATTGTTTGATGGTAGCTAATGTGCTTTTGCGAGGATCAAATGATGCTTCTGAGCTAGGAATAGTGATCTATGATTGTTTGTTATTGAAGGTGCAATTTTACAGCTTGTCCTTTTGTTGGACTTGTCAATCTGCCAACAAGGGTGCTTATTCATTAGCTAAAGTAGCTTTGTTACATGCAAACCACATGGAGTGGGATGTGTTTTCTTTCTCATCACTTTCAGATAGTTCACACAATGTTTGCATGATAAGGCATGAAGGGATATCAAACGGTAGGATTGGGTGCAAGGGGTAAGCCTATTGGCTCGGATTTAGTGATCTGTTTACCCCTCTTGCTTTATATGTTTTACATTTAGTTTTACCTTAATGGATGATTTCTTTCCTTAAAAAAACTTACCATCTCAACGAATGCAATAAATTTCCCCCAAGTTATGAAAAATCATATTAATTGGTGTAATGATAAGTGGATAGTTTATATGTTATTATGCCCATTTCACATATTACATTTAACTTGTTTTTATGAGAATTTCTTAGTGTTTTAGGATTTTTTACATTTTAGCATTACATTTATGTTTTTTTTTTGGTAGATTTGAAGACATTCAACATATCATTTGCTTTATCTCCTTCCAACAATTTACCATAAACAACAGGTAACTCAGAAGAAAAAATAAGCAATGGGCAAATTAGCAAAGATAAACATGTTCTTTTCATTTGATTTTTATTAATACTTAACTATCCAAGCTTAGCATGTCATGCCCATGTGATAGATTTCCTAATTGCTTAATTTATTTCATGTTGTCATTATTGAGATTTGATGAAATTGAAGCTTGATAGTAATGGATTTTTGAAGGATATGATTAGTATATGTTAGGACCATATTTGAAGCTAGTGGAAAGTGTTGGACTAAGGTAAAAATTGAGTTTAGACCTATAGTTAAATTTATGATATTAAGGACCAAATTGTATAAAATGAAATTTAGAAAATTATGCTATAGGTTGAAAGTACGAGGTCCTTATTGGATGAATTCAAAGTCGAATTTAGATTCGATTGGTAAGATCAAAAGGTACAAAGTTTTCAAATATTGGGGGTTTGAGGGACTAAAATGAATAAATTGTATTTCATGAACTATTGATGTGTTTCCATGGATTTTTTTTTTGTGAAATTAACACTATTTTCGTAATTGATCTTATCATACATGGCTAAAGACGACGCTGAGATGTTGAGGGTTAAAGGGAAGACAAAGACCGTAGTCGAGTAACCCTAATTCAGTATGTGCTAAATTAATATGTTCTTATCCTATGCTTAACTTTTTGTTTAGTTATTGACTCAAAGTTATCATAAGTGAAAGTATGATTTATCTCGTATGTTTGTTGGTGATCTTATAGTAGTATGAAAGCTAATGACAATTCAAGGTGTGATAAGTGAACAAGGTAAGTAACTATGTTGTTGCTATGTTAGAATTGAAATGGTTAAATAAATGATGTAAAGTTATGATAGGAACTACTGTGATGCTACTTAAGCTAGATGACTTGGAAAGTAATTGTTATCATGAAAGAATGGACGTTAAATAAGAATAACATCATGAAACATATCAAATTACTTGAAATATGAAATCGAGTAGTGGCCCGACCCATGGTTATACAATTAAAATTCTCCTATTTCTCACTATAAATATATGACACTGATAGAGTTATTAACTTAAACTTTTTATACAGAAATTTCATATATGATTATTTTTTAAGAATAAATTATATGTTAATAATTTTAGAAAATAATAAATTGTTTTTATTCAGTATTTAATGAAAAGGTCGTTGGGTTAGAAAAGGTAATTAACAAAATCCAGTAAACAAGGCTGTTTCAAGAAAATGATAGAAAGAAAATGAGTCAAAAGTGATAGTGCAAGACAGACTCAAAACGAACCAACAATCAGTTGTCTTCCATTAGCAGGAACAACCTAGAACATATGGTTCATGATTTTTATTATTTTATTATTGCTTTTTTCTTTTTTCTTGACTAAGCGCCAAACAAACCATGAGGTCAATAGGATGATGAAACAAACATTTTTACCTACCTACCTATTATCACTTCCTACCTCTAAAACTATTCTATCTATACCTTATCCATTAAACAAACAAGACTCTAATCATGTTTATTTTTTTTGGAATTTTTCGTGTTTATTTTATAGTTTATGTTCGAGGCTTGTGATTATTTTTCCTAACAATGTCGTCTCTAAAATTTAAATTTGAGTCCTCTCTTTGAGTAAGTTATTTCATATCTGGTAAAACAATAGTACCACCAACCAGACAGTATATTTAGCAGACATTTAATCTGTAGTATCAGTGTATGCAAGTGATTAAGACCTCAAACTAAACTTCAGTATTGATGACTGCAGATTAACGTGTAAGAAATCGGCTTTTGATGATCCATCTCTACACTAAAACAGAAAGCATCCGTCATGGCAATAGTGGTGGGTACAACTTGCGTGCCTCATAAATGTTTTGATAGCTTGGTTACCAAAGGTTCAAATTTCAGCTTGTTCTACCCAACAGAACTTTCTGAATAGTGAATACTATACAAATTTCCCTTCCATATATATATATATATATATATTAGTTACTTCAGTTTCTTCCACCATATGCTTTTTCTTCTTTTCTGTATATCTTATATAAGAAATATGTCAGACCATCAATTTTGTTGTTCAAGTTATGAATCTCAGCGAAGCCTCCCATCAGTTCCTTGCATCACTTCCCAACTTCACCTGCAACACTACTATCTTTCCAACATCCAACACCACTGCCTCACCACTCTAAAAGGCCACACCTCCTATGTCTCCTCTCTCGCCTTCGACGGAAAGTTCCTTTACACAGGCTCTTCTGATAAGGAAATTCGATTATGGAAGTGCAACGATCTCAACTCTGATTTTGAATTTGAAAATTTAACCAATAACATAGTGGTTATGGGAAAGGGTGCTGTGAAGTCCTTGGTAGTATTAGCTGATAAACTCTTCAGTGCTCACCAAGATCACAAGATACGGGTGTGGAAAATCAATAATGATGGCCCTGATAACCAAAACTACACTCGGCTGGCAACGTTGCCGACATTAAGTGACCGCGCCTCAAAGCTTCTCCAGCCCAAGAATCATGTTCAAATCCGAAGACACAAGACATGCACCTGGGTCCATCATGTAGATACAGTATCTGCACTGGCTTTATCCAGAGATGAGACCCTGCTTTATTCTGTTTCCTGGGACAGGACACTCAAAATCTGGAGAACCAGTGATTTCAAATGCTTGGAATCAGTAACAAATGCTCATGACGATGCAATAAACGCAGTGGCATTATCCGATGACGGTGATGTTTACACAGGATCAACTGACAAGAAAATCAAGGTGTGGAGGAAAATCCCAGGAGACAAGAACCATTCTCTTGTTACTACACTAGAAAAGCATAATTCGGGGATCAATGCTTTAGCTATAAGTCTTGATGGGTCTACTTTGTACTCCGGTGCCAGTGACAGGTCCATAGTTGTCTGGGAGAAGGACGATGGTGGCGATGGCATGGCAGTGGCTGGTGCCCTTAGGGGGCATACAAAGTCTATATTGTGTTTGGCTGTAGTGTCGGACTTAGTTTGCAGTGGTTCAGCAGATAAAACAATCAGAATCTGGAGGAGAGGGGTGGACGGAAATTACTCGTGTTTGGCAGTCTTGGAAGGGCATGAAGGCCCCGTTAAGTGCTTAGCTGGAGCGGTTGATCGTTCCAGCCGTTGCGATACATCCTATGTTATTTATAGCGGAAGCTTGGACTGTGACATCAAGGTGTGGCAGATTATTGCTCCCCTTCCCTATGGAGATCTTGAATCTTGATTTTTCTTTGTTATAATGTTCTTCTCCTGGCCATTTTTTTGTACCAGCAAGCTTAGTGTTTGCAATTTAGTTCTATGGCTAGTCTTGCAGTAGAATTCCATTAGTGAGCTAAAGATCAGTGAAGAGATTTCAACCTATGAGACGAGGTATTAAAAGCTGAAGCTGCATGCCGTAGCATTGAATCCAATTCATTGGTTCATATAACATCTTAAGAGATAGTATCAGTAATGAGATTTGAATCTTGACATACGTAGTCCCTTTCTCTATCCCCTGCCACCTCTTTAATACTGAAGAAAGAAGAAAAATAAAAACGTGGGAATTCTATATTTCCTAACAAAAAATTTACCTGCAACCATTGATTTCATATACAAAGGGCAAAACAAGCAGAAGGTACAATGAAACAAAATCTCCTGTTCTTCGGTTTAGTTGTCAAGAAGCTGCCTGTTGCATCCAAGTTGTTTCCTCATTTTCTCACCCCGAACAAATTTCTTGCAATAATTATTGTAAGTAATTAATAATAATATTCAAATCAATATAGTGGAAGTGCTGAGGGTGAAATGAGGAAGAATGAGGGAGGTAGCGGTTCATGGTGGTGATGCGTCGGTTCACGGTGGTGATGCGTTGATGGTTGCTTGAGAGTGAGGTGAAAGTAATAGCATAACGAGAGGAACTTGAAGAAGAAGAATTGTCCTTGAGGCCAAGGATACCTATAGCGGAGGTTGATTGCTCTCCTTGCACTTAGGCCTAAACACGTTTCATGTTGGTTTTGTCGAGGTCAACACTTTAGGGGACATGACAGTCTTCCTAACTAGGCGGTGACGGGATTGAAGGATTTAGCAATCTAGCTACGATTAGACTGAGTGGACTTGATGAAGTTCCACATGTACTTCATGCGATGGAGAGGCTCAACACTTGTCTTTGGTGAGGTAGGTTGGAGACATTCCACATATTTACCATGCATGTGTTGGTGAGAGTCAAAGTTGGCAAAGTGTTGCCCATATATGATAAGTACTTAATTGTTACACCTTTTGAACCCTTTTCACTTTAGTTATAAGCTATTTTTGTGTTTTTGTGTTTAGGATGAAATATAGTTGAAATAGCTATTTGACTTAGATTTATAGCATTTCGATTCTTTGTTATATAGGAATGTTTTGGATGTAGGGAAATCTTGGATTGGCTTTGGTGGAACAAAAAAAATTTGATGGAGCATGCTAGTGGTGACATCGAGACATTGTCCTCACAATGTTGAGATATGGTTGGCTTTTGGCAAGAATGGAGATAAAACTTTGAATGCAACATTAAAATGACAGGTCTCAACATTGAGACGTTATAAAAGGGGAGCAGCCATGTAGCCAAAATTTGAAGCCAACGTTGTCACATTAGGCCTTGGATGTCACGATGTCGACTATTATAACTATCACCATGGAAATGTTGGGCTCTAGTGTCCTTAGTGTAGTTTTTCATCGTAATGTACTTGTAACTTTTCGAACATATTGGTTTAATAACATTCCATCATTCACATTGGTATCGTTTGTATTTCTCCTCAATAGTTTTTACACACAAAGCAAAATGAACAAGCAAATATTGTTTCATAGATTATTTAATGTTTAACTAATATAAAGTTGTATTATGTGATTGGATCATAATGCGAGAAGACAACTTATATTCGTAGGTAATCTAAATGGCCCGTAGTCTAATGAATTGAAATTGAGAGACTCAATTCAGGGACTATTATGACATCTATCAAGTTCGAATGGGAGATACCTTATCTTTGGTATTGGAGTGGATGACTTCCAAAAGATAAAAACAGATGTGTGATTATCTTGACTAATAATACATTGGGTAAGACCCAAGTAGAATAAATCCTAGATCTTTTTATCGATTTATTCATTTGTAACGTTCACAGTATGCCTCAATCCTGAGTAAGTGGTAGACTCTGTGTGTGTGACTCGTATACTTCGGTGTATTGAAAACTTGATTTCAATTTATAATAAAGTTGAAAGCTAGTATATTGGATATACGACTTCTGCATGATAGATGGAAAAGGGTAATAACATCCTTTCATTGGATTACATGATAGATGGAAAAGTAATGATGCCACATGTCAATTGTTCAAGATGAATGATTTAATTATTACATGTTAGTGATTGACTTTTTCATAAACGATGTAATGATTACCATGAGATAACATAGGATCATATTAGGTGAATAGATTTAACATGAAGAATTAAGAATATCCTATGAGGGTAATACACATATGACAATATCATTCGACGAGGACTTGATAAGTAGCTTTTGTAGCATATAATGGGGAAATCTAAGTCATGGTACTTTAGTGGAATGACTCCATGGCTAAACAATGTTGTAATTAATAGACCAAAAGTTAAAACTTTATCCAAATTATTTGAGTCATAATTATAAATATCCAATCAATCCGTTTGCTAACTCCGTACAACCTTGATGGCTTGCATTTGAAACAATGGGATAAAAATATGAAAATAACAAATTAGAGAAATAGACCGCATTTATCACTATCGTAATGAATGTGTTTTCTCGCAATAAGCAAGAGATGACTTAGAGATTAAATTAATTTCTTTGAATTATTATTTAATTTATTGTAATTAAATAATTGAAATTCGAAGTAAAAATTAAATTAATTAGTCAACATAGTTTTGTTCAACAAGATAATTAAATTTGGTTAATGACTATTCTTGGCTTCGACACCACTCAATATCAAACTAATCTTCATCGGTGCTTTTTCTGGTTCATCATCCTCTTTGATGGCAGAAAACACGGATCATTTTGGATAGTCCCTGACCATATGCAGACATTCACAAAAGAAGAATTTCACTAGCCCTTCTTCTTCTCCCACGGCTTGTCGAGCTTAGCTTTGTGAACAGTTTGGGTCTTACCATTGTTATTCTTTGTCGGTTTGTCTTTGTCTCCCCCACCATTTCCCTTTGGTTTGAGTTTGGGCTTGGAAGACTCAGATTTTTCTGACTTCTTAGCACCTAGCTTAAGAAGTGACGATCATGGCTTTGGTAAGTTACTTGACCTCACAACGTTTTGATTCATACTTAACCAATAGCTTCAACCCATCCATGAAAAAGAAGAATGTCTCCTTCTCACTTATATCAGTGATTTGGAACATCAATTTAGTGAACTCCTTCACATACTCCCTAATTGTGCCTTGTTGTGAGAAATGACACAACTTAGCCTGAGCCTCCTTGTAAAACTACTCCTTGAACTCTTTCTAAAACTCCTCCCAAGTCCCAATTCTGGTCGCATTTCTTTTTTCATTTGTGTACCTATGACGCCACCATAAAAGAGCAACATCAGTAAAATACATATAAGCATTATTTACCTTAGCATTATTGTCCTTGATGCCTATGAGATGAAAGAATTGCTTCATTTTCCACAAGTTGTCCACATCTCTCGCGAACCTTACCCTTTTAAACTTTTCTAGTTTGGGGACATCAATCTTATGGCTCAATGTCGCACCTAACACCCCTTCACCTACAAGAAGTTGTTCGACAGAATTGTTATTCTAGAAAATAGATTTAGTACTTAGAGAACAAACTCTCCCTATTTTCGGGAAGAGTAACAATATCTTAGAGTTGTATATCTAGCCTTACCGGTGCCATCTATTTATAGGGCAATGAAGTAAAACCTTTGTTGAATTGTAGAAGTTTATTTCAAATATAAAAATGAATTCCTAGTCAAGCTAGAAGTATAGGGGGCAGGAACCCTAATTAATTATACTAGGATTTGTCATCCCTTTCTTAAACATGAGGGGCTTTTGGGTTTCTCCTATATTGAGTCCAATTATAATTACTTATTGGACTTTTAACCCAATACTTTATAATTCGATCCAACCTGATAATTGTTTTCTATTTCCCAAAATAAACATCTCAAATTAATCTCTCAATTAAATATTTTTCTCAACCCAATTCTAATTTCATTAAAATCATGGAGACTTTTCTGTAAAAGAATCTATGAGAAAATATATTTAATATTTCTACATTCAATAGGTCCACTATGACCAAATGATTTGTTCTCATTTTTTAACTTCATTTAATTCAAAAATCGAGAAAATCACATTCATTTCCAAATGTTTCTCATTTCTCTATTAATTCAGATTCATTTCCAAATGTTTCTCATTTCTCCATTTTCACCATTTTTATCCATTTCTGTTCATTTGATTCAACATGTAATTCATTTCTGGTTTCAACGAGCTAGCAGAGGGACTGTTTGGGCATATGTGATTAGGGCTCAAATGATTTATAATTAAGTTCCAACTTTTTGCCTATTAATTGTAAACTCATTTTGTACGAAGTCATTGCACTATAGTGTATCCAATGACATACCATTACTAAAGCAACTCAACCAGTGCTCGTCCAATGACCTTGTCATAAGTGTGTTACCCTCATAGGATATCCTTAATCTCTTTGGGATAAATTCATTCTCCCAATATGATCCTATTTTATCTCATGGTAACCATGACATCTTCTTTCATGAAAAGTCAATTACTATCAAATAGTAATCAAGTCATTCATCTCCAAGACGAACGACCTATGGTCACATTTACTTTTCATCAACCATGTAATGCCAATGAGAGGATATCATTTACCCATGTCTTAGGTTACGAATTCCACTGTTGTGAATGACGTTACATACTGCAGAAGTTGTATACCCAACGCACCAACTTTTGATTCCTTATCTATTTGAACACAGGCTTTTAATTACATCAATGTATATTTGTCACACACATACATAGTCCATCATCCACTCAGGATTTAGGTATGCCACACTATGAATGTGCATAGTCCATCATCCACTCAGGATTTAGGTATGCCACACTATGAATGTCACAAGTGAATAAATCCATAAATAGATTTAGGATCTATTGTTCTTGGGTCCTGTCCAATGTATTGTCAATCTAGTCAATCACATTTATGTCTCTATCTTCTGGAAGTCATTCATTCTGATGCTCAAGACAAGGCATCTCCCCAATTGGACTTGATAGATAACATATTAGTCTTTCAATTGGTTTGCTCATTTTTTATTAGACTAAGGGCATGTTTAGGTTCGTCTACTAATATAAGCTATTTTTTTCGTATTACGATTTGATCACGTAATACCGCTTAGTATTAGTTTAAACATTAGATAACCAGTGAGCTAATATTTGCTTCTATTTTACTTTGCATGCAAAAATCACATGAGGACAATTATACAAAGTATATTAACGTAATCCATGAATTGTTTTATTAACCAATCTATTAAAAAAATTACAAGTTTACAAACGAATAAACTACACTCAAGGTACCAAATCCAACATATCCAATTGTACAATTTTTTTTGAAACAACCAACTGTACAAATTGAGTTACATCAATGGTTGACATTAGTGTCTATCTACAATATGAGAGTCCTAAGGAATTTAAACTCTATACATTCTCATCCTTTAGGATTTAAAATAATTATCCTGGTAAAAATACAAGTTACTAGAGTGTTTACATTTTAATTAGGATCCAAATAGACGGGCCTTGAGTCTCTTCCCAGTAAATGGACGGTCCTGTCAGGTTGAATGACCCCCAATGAACAAGATAGATCATCAAAGTGTGCCTTGATTGTGAGCTCCTTTACACGGCTAGCACATGCCACTAGGAGCCACCTACACAAATACAAAAATCCATTACTATCGTAATCTCGCAATGGTGCGAGTCAGTGATCCTCAGGGTAAGCTAGGCTTCAAGATCAAAATAAACCTATGCGCAAGAAACAATAGCTCGTTAAGTATAAAGCTTAGTAAGCCTCATGGAATATTATCTAGCTACTCTTGTTAATGAAACATGAATTAAGATCAATTTTTATGATTAAGATATATTAAATCAACTTAATATTTTCAACGTTAAGTGATAAATACGTATTTTTATTAATAATTCTTTCTTGAAAATTTTAAATCAAATAAATATTTATGAATGAAAATTTTCAACTAATAATGCTAAAGAGTCAAAAAGGTCTTAGTAACAAATTTAAAAAAATTGATTAAAGCCCTTTGAAATTTGGAAATTATTAAAAATCATAAAATTTAAAAACAAATTTATTAAAAAAATGTTATAAAATTATAAAAATTTTATTTAAAAAAAATTACCAACCCAATAAAAGAGCAGGGGTCAAATTTATTTTTAAAATCTTATAACCATTAGATTTTAATAGGTCGGTATTGTTATTTTTTAATAAAAAATTTATAAATTTTAAAATAATTTTTAAATTTTAAAAGGGTTTAATAGATTCTTTTAACCTTATTAGTTTAAAAAATAATAATTTACTCCCAATAAATTAATAGAGGTCAAATTGAATAAATGTGTAAAAGGTTATTATTCTACCTTATATATAAACATACTTTATAATCACTCTCTCTTGCAATTTGGTTTATTTAACAATTAAGTAAGGCTCAATTTAATCAAATCATTTTTAGTTTTATTACAATTTATCTCTTTCCTATAAACCTTTCACTTTCTAATTGATTTATTACCATTTAAAAAATAATTTAGAGAATAAAAAATAATTTCAATCAAATATAAAAAATAAAACATTTTTCATATCAATCAAATCATCCTTTACTCTTTTTTTTTTTTGAAATATTGTTAAGTTATTAATTAACATAAAAAAGATCATAAAAAATATTATGTCAAAGTTTAAAAAATTGCTAAACCCTAACTTATAAATTATTATGCTTTAATTTCTTAATCATATTATTAATAAAATATTAAAAAATAAGAAATAAATTAAAATATACAACCAACTTTTGCATAGATAGATAAATCTATTTACACCATGTACAAATCAAAGGTTATTTGGATACAATAAAGGTATGTTTTGAGGATGATTGAATATTCTCACCATGTCTTATGTTCAAAAATCCTACTATACAAGTGGCTGAGAAATTAGGTAAATGTCACTATTCTCATCTCTCCATTATCTAACCTAATTTCTTCCCACCAATTGCTGTTTTCAAAACCCACCCTCTTTATTATATATAAATATATTACTATAAAAGCAGCTTTGGATCATCTATACAGGTAAATAGGTATACTATTTGTCTAATGCTTCCTTCAATAAAAAATATTTGTATTATATTCCACTATTATAGTCTATATTATCCAAACTATTCATTTCATTAATGACTTACGTATTCATCATATATATAAAAATTGAAAATACAAATAGAAATCTACAAATATTCATCACCAAATTCAACATAAACAATTCTTGAAGAATTTGTTTCATGATCTGATGATATCTATGAGCCATATCAAGTGCTTAACGGGACTGATTCTTTTGACATACATTAGATGGATGAAGATGAGAAACATTATTAGCTTGTAAATAGCAGCAAGCCATCAAGATTTCCTTTGCCAAATCAACTTCATATTGACATGATTAATTAACCAATAATCAACAACTTAGGGCCAATTCTGTATCATAAACATACACAGACACTGCATATGCAGCTATTAGATGCTATACTTGATAATGTTTGATACAATACGATCGCACGACACAAACATAACATAGAAAGAACAACTACAAAAGCAATACGAAACACGACACTGACACAAAAGCTAAATATATTGAGAGAAAAACTACACAAGTCATTAGTCTCTCCAGACTGCAGAGGATAAAGTCTTAAGCCTATTGTGAAGCCATGACCAAGTTGGTCACTAAAAGAAAGAATAATTTAAGAAAAGAAGTCATATACATTTGGAGGTGCAGGAAGCCTAACAAACTAAAGAAGACAGCAGAACTGACACCCTAATTATTAGAGTGGTTCTTTTGTTGGTGTACCTGGATCACGTGGATATTTTCTTGGTGTGGGGCGATTTTTTAAGCAAATGATAGCAGTTCTCTGTCCATGTGGGCTGTGTGATTCCACTACATGAAATTGGCCAAGAAACATAGAAAAGGTTAACATCACTTCATAAAGGCATGCTATAAATGCAAGGTTTGTTTTGAAAATTGAACTAAATAATTAAATGAATGAAAAGAGAAAATGATTATAAAGTTAAATAGATCTTATTATCTAAACAAAAATGAAAGATCTTATTAAAAGGACATCCAAAATGAGAAATGTCATTTTGGGAACCAGGAAAAAGGAATAGGAATTACAAAGATAACATTTCTGTCATGGGGAAATCCAAATTTTGCAAACAATGACCAAACCTTTCTACCCTTTCTTTATAAGAATAGCTTTTATACTTCACTTAACTTTCTAGAACTATGGAAAAGCCTGATCTTTGTGTCCAAGGCCAATCTGTAAAATTCAATTGGAAATTTAGCTGACCATTTGGTGCTTGCTATTACATTCACTAGGCATGTGCATGTGTAGACAGGCATGTAAGTCTGCCTATGCATATGTACAATTTGATCTCACCAGACAGTCCTTACAAAGCCCAAATCCCTTCACTCTTCCAGCACAGTAATCTGTATCATTTTCGTTTTAACATAAATAACCATCCTCACAGGTCCCTCAGATCCAATCTGCTTACTCCTCCGGAAACCTTTGATACGGATGCCTAAAATTTTGCATCTCCTAAAATTGAATTAACTTCATAGAAATATGAAGTTAGCCACCTATGTGCACATTAGATGATCACCCACAATAGTATCATTTTCTTCAAAGTCTCACCAAGGTTTCTTCATATTTTACAAAAGGAAAAGTAAACAACAAAAAGAAATGGGTTTTATTGCCTTTTTACTTGAATCACAATAGCGAGGTCCATTACTCTATTTATCAATCAGAGATAAAGATCTTGACCTGAATGTAAGGAATGACTTGGGTCCTGCAATAGATCTAGTAAAAGCGCAAAATGTACATGGATTTTGCATTGAAAGAGAGTAATGAAACCAGAAGTATTAACTTACTTTGCTTACTGACGAAAACAATGAGGCTCGATGGACTATGCAAAGCAATAATGCCATAGTTACAGGCAATTGAGCTGCTTATTTTCATCAAATATGCACTACATGCTACCTATGTTACTCAGACTCTTCATTTTCCTTAAGACAAATAATCATCCTCATAGGTCCCTCAGATCCCCTCTGCTTACTCCTTCAAAATCTTTCGATACAAATGCCCAAAATTTTACATCTCCTAAAAATGAATAAACTTCATTGAAGTATGAAGTTAACCACACATGTTCACATCCGATTACCACCGAAAACAGAATCATTTTCTTCAGTCTTGGCAAGGTTTCACCATATTTTATACAAGGAAAAGTAGACAACAAAAAGAAATGGGGTTTATTACTTTTTATTTGAATAACAATAACAATAGCAGGGCCCATCACTCTATTTATCCATCAGAGATAAAGATCTAGACCAGAACACAATGAATGACTTTGTCCTGCACTAATCTAGTAAAAGTGCATGATGTGCATGTATTTTAAATTGGAAGAGAGTAATGAACCCAGAAGTATTTAACTTACTTTACTTACTGGTGAAACCTATGGGGGTCAATGGAACCATGCAAGGCAATGATGCAATAGTTATAAGACAAACAACGACCTGCTTACTTTTATCTATTATGCATAACATGCCACCTGTTACTCAAACTCTTCATTTTCCTTAACATATTTGGATATGGCAGTTTACAAGTATGATCATCCAAGTATATGAAAAAACTTTAAAACATTAATTCTCTGTGGCGGACACATATCATATCCTACACGCTCACAAGCTGAAATAACATAGTATACCACTGACAAAGCTAAAACTGAAATGTGACATTTTTTTTGGGGTAGGATATATGATAAAAGATACCTGAGCAGAGTTGCAATACCGAAGCACCCATCAATTTGGTTGCTCTCTCTGCACTTTTAACTTCATCCTGTTACATTTCAGAAAATACAAAAGACAAATTAATAACCAGAGACATATAATTAAGAGAAATTCAATATACAAGACAACGACAGGTTCGTTAAAAATGAATTTCCTTCACAAAATTTTACTTCTAGTTGACTGGAGAAATGATCATGTACAAGGTTTTAGAGAAAGAATCACCAAGCCAACATGGGATAAGTATATAAGATAAAAGATAAACTGGTGCCTAAAAACAGCTCATAATGAAATGTTAGAACTTTAAAATTTGGGTCAAATCAGAAAATGGATGAAAATTGTTTGGGATTTCTATAAAAGCAATGCGTACCTATTTCTTATCCTAACAACCAAAATAGTATCTAAAGTAAGGGTTTAATGCTGAGAACAATTACTCCATCGTCTAAGTCATTTCCAAGGTGAAATCTAAATACATACTTGAGGATTATGACCTTTTGCAGCTACAAACAAGCCACCAACACGAACAAGAGGAAGGCAGTATTCAGCTGAAAAACAAAAGAAACCAAAAGAACCCGTATAAGCAGTACTAGAGCTTGCAGTCTAGGATAAACAAAAATAATTTCAATATAAGAAGTTAGCATATGATAATCACCCAAAACTTTCATCTCTGCAACTGCCCTGGCCACTGCAACATCAAATCTCTCCCTAAAGTTGGAATCCTGCCCCAATTTCTGTCCTATAACAATGGTTGAACTATGCATATTAGCCATGCTTAGTGCACTCAAATAATTACAAAACCCATATAAGGAGTGTTGAGCAATGCGCTGAAACAATTACGGCATGCATATTACCCATGCTTAGTGCCCCAAATGCATAAAGCTGAGTAATGCACTCAAATTCAAGCCCTTTTACAATGATCTTCAATCTCAAATCATTACTGAACCCATAGAAGGAATACAGAAACAATACCTCTGCTCTTTCTCTCACAACCTGAACATTGGACAAACCGATAAGATTCACTGCATGTTCCAAGAAAAGACATCGCTTGTTCATAGATTCAACCAATGTTACTTCCCAACCTACATATTTTAGCGTAATATTTATATACAAAAAAAATGGAATCAACATGCAAATTTACTAAATATTAGAAACGAATTCAAAGACTAAAATACGTGAACATGTAAAGTGAAGTAAGAAGTCAACCTGGACAAGCAACAGCTAAAACCAAGCCAGGAAGCCCCGCACCACTTCCAACATCAACAATCCTAAGGTTGTCAAATGAATTGTTACAGCTTGAGATATAAGAGTTTTGTATAGGAGGGATAATTGCTAGGGAATCTTCAATGTGCCTTTCCATTACTTCATTAACTTCATTGACAGCGGTGAGATTCATCTTCAGCAAAGAAATAACAAACACCCATCAAAGGAAAAAGAAACACACAAATTTCAAAGTTTCGACAGTTTTTTCATACTATTACCTGGTTCCATTGAAGTAAAGCGTCTACGTAGAGATGAATCTGGTCCTTTTGGCGGGAGTTTAAGGTTTCAAAATAGGAAGAGCTGCGTGTTACGCAGGTAGTGGTGGTGGTTAGAGATTTAAAGTTGAGTCTTTGAGGAGGAAGTGAGGTTTTAGGTTTGGAAAATGGAAGGTGTTTGACGAAAGTTCCCAGAGACATAGATGATGGGAAGTTAACGTTGAGGATTTTGCAACGATAAAACATCTTTTAGCGCTCGCTCGTCCCCTTCAGAACAGTCTACATTCACTATCTAGGACTCGCCTTTGGCTTTGTAAGCACTAAGCAAGAATTTATCCCACCTGGAAATGACTGGATTTTTTAATAAATTGATACTTTTTCTGGACAATTTTTTTTTTGGCTTAACTCAGATATTATTCTTTTTTCTTATTTTTTTACTTATGGTAATTAAATTATTTTTTTAAGCTGATACTTCTTTTAATTAATGCATTAATCAAACTATTAAATCTATTTAAAAAAATTTAGTCCACAAATTAATATTTAAATAATATTTTTTTCTCAAATGGGTATATAAACTTTCTTTTTATTACAAATGAGTAATCAAATTTTTTTATGACATTTCTCTTACAGGTAATTTTTATACACCTCACTTCACTAGAGACCTTGTTAAATGGTCATATCTCATTCACCACGTGTAAGACTCATCGACTTGTCACCAAGTAGACTATAAAAACTTGATAAGATGACAAATGACTTAAGAAATATCTATCAACATAAGCATCAAAATTTTTTTATGATTTATCTCTTGAACACTACGAAGAAAACACTTATTTGGGAGTATATATATATACATATGGCTCCCCTCGCTAGAAGAAGGGGATTCTCACTTCACCATTAGAGTCTAAGCACTTCCTTTTGTCCTTTTGTCCTTTTGTGAACCTTTCATCATTAACCAAATTTCATCTCTCCCCTCCTTTGCCCTACTCATTACATCAACAGCTTGGTTAATAACTCAACAATTAGTTTAGTAGTATGGGGTAGAACAGTTCTTGGTTACTTGTACTACGAGGATGTGGCAGTGGCATAAGCCCAAATTAGACCTGAAACAAGAAGCAGGAGACATAGATCCGAACTTGATTGCTTGGATTCAAGCCACCGCTGTTCTTACCAGCAATCTAGACGACCATTAGGGGGAAATAAATAAAAAAGACGTGTAGATTTTGACAAGGCATTAAAATAGTTTCTGGCATTGAATTAAAGCAATTGATTGAAAAAAAAACTATATTCAACCACCAATAAATAACCCCAGCTGCTTGTCGAGACATTATAATGGGTGTCTTAATAAAATTGATGCAAAATTGATGCCTGCATTCATTCATTGATTTAAATCGTCAATGTAGTTCAATTTCTTTAAAAGGTGTTGGAGTAAATAATGTGGTTGAGTGGTTGAAGGTATTGGCTCAGTGATAATTCACTGTGTAGTTGCAAAGATTGCATTTGTACCTTGAGAATTCACTGTTTCGAAGGTGAAGTATATCTCATGGTTTTGTACCTTGAGAAAGGGAACCTCAGGTTGTAGTCACAATTCAATCTTATTGTGCTTTTGCCCGTGGTTGGTGCTGTATGTTACCTCATCTTTACTAACAAGTCATAGCTTAATATAAACGGATGCATTTGGAATATATGAACTGGATTTGAAAATAAGTTCACTGAATCTCCAATTGAACTTTTTATTTGTCTTCACCTAATTCAGCCTAATGAAATGAAGGGCAGATTGTACAAGCTGATAAACTTCCAAAGATTACCTCACAATGAAAGCCTATTTCCAGACTTTTGACTTCTAATTTCACTTCCTTTTCATTAATCAAATTGAGAGAGCTGAAGCAAACTCTTTGTAGAAATCATCATCAGATTCACTAGAAGGTTGTTCTAGACATCTTCGATGATATGAATTGTGAACGAAAATTTATTAAGGGGGTTCCTCCTAGGGGGTGTTAGTGGTGGCAATGATCCTGGACTGTGTATCCCATTTGTATGCCGCAGTTTCTTGTAATGTCTGCACGTACTCGATCAACCATCTCGAGAAAAACTTTAACAATAACAAAGAGTTGAAGCGGATTCGCTCCTCTCACTTTGGAAGATCCCGCTTGGTAATATTCTGTTGTCTTCTTCACGAGTTCCATGACCCTTACTTGTTCCTCTTGGACTACCTTCAGGTCATCCTCACATTTCTCTAAGAACCCTTCCATTTCCATTACAAAATCAGTTTCTTCACTGTTACCACAGAATGCTAGAAGTTGCTTGCTTTCTGCAACACGGCTTGTCAGGTTGGAGCACAGATTGATGAAACTCTCGTATTCTATGGTAGTTGCTGTCTTTACATTGGAAAATTCGGACCCTAAGGCTGCTAGTGCTGGTAAACCTAGCATCAAATATTCTCGGTCTTCCTCTTCTGGCATCAGCTTTTCAGAATTCACTTCACCATTAGTGCAGAAAATCCTGTTGGTCCCACGTCGCCTACCCTCGGACCGAGCAATTTGTTCGACCACAAAGTGTAGAAGCGTTGTCTTTCCATAGGTGCTTTTGACATCACAGAGTTTTTGAAGGGCGCTAAGGTTGAAACCCAGTGCATTTCCTCTTGCTGTTCCTGCATTCATCTTGTTACCGGCTTTCAAGATAGCCTCCAGGAGATTTAAGAATAGTCCTCTGTTTCTTAGCTCCTTGCAGGCCAACTCAAGTGTTTGTAGGGATTCCTTGAGTTTCAGAAATTCCAATTCATAATTTGATCTGAAAAGCATCACGTTGATACGTATAAAAGTTGAAGGAACAGCTTTCAGGACATGATAAAGAAATGATTCAGCATCTGGAAGTCCCATAGGGTTGCCACTGAAATGGAGGATTTTAGCTTCTTCTTCTCGGGTTGGAGCAATCTTGGTTAGTTTCTCCAGGGTCTCAGCACTCAGTCCCTGACCTTCACGGAGGGCACCAATAATTTCCGTACGAGATATCCCAAGAGATTTCAACACTATTGCACTGTTCTGCGACTTCCGAGGCTCAAGAATGAAAACCTGAGCTTCTGGGGTGTTGCCAGAACTACCTGGAGTAGACGATATGTTATTACTGTCTGGCGATTTGTGGTTGGCAGTAGTGTATCCGAACAAAGTTTCTATTATCTCATCATCAAATCTGAACGTAGAATAACAGTCAGTAAGAAGACAATGAATGAATAAGCATGAATATGTTTTAAGACTATATAGTTAGTCACCTTAGAGATCCATCTTTGATCTGATTCCAAACCATGGAATGGTCAGAATCAGCTATAACCTTATCCCAGTGCAGAGGCCGCAGCTTCAACTGGCCAAAGCCAGCCCCTCTCCGCCTCTCCGGCGATGTGCTTGGCCTATTCCTGCTCGCCGTGCCTCTTGGTGCTGCTGGGGGTTTTAGTAATGGAGCAGAGAGGTCTGCTGCTGGCGGTGCAGGTGGCATTATCGATGGAGGGGGAGGATTTGGAGTTGTCTGCTTCATTGAAACCATTGCAGGCGATAGTTCTGATGGTGGTGGTGTTGAAACCGGAGGCAGAATCACAGAAGATGGCTCATCGAAGAACTCAAAATCCTCTCTAGATTCTGAGTCTTTTGATCTTTCAACTGTAGTATCCATCGTTTTTTCATCTTCGTCTTCTTCGTAGGCATAGCTAGGATTAAACATGACCTTTGGGAATTCATTCTTTAGTCGTCGATTATCAAGTTTTGTCATACAAAGAACTTCTCTACCGTTTTCTTCAACCGCCAATCCTTTCGCTTTTCCACCATACTTCTTGAACTCATCCGGAATCACCACAGCTTCTCGACGAAAGCTTGATTCATACTTACCCCTCGGCCACCATCGCCCTCTTCTAATCCTTCTGAAAAAGAAGAAGAAGAAGAATACAATGAAAGCAATAACTAGAGTAGTTGCAGCAGTTGCAACAATGGCCTTCACAACTTTCGCTTTTGAAGATGCTGATGATAGTAGAGCCTGCGGCATTTCCATGGGAGAAGGTGAAGGTTCAGAGAAAGCAATAGCATAAGCGGAGGAAAACAAGAAGAAGAATAGAGTACATGGCCATGCCTGAACCATGATATCTCGAGGGAAAACTATAGATAGAGCTGCTAAAGTAGTAGTAAGGAAGTGAACTTTTCTTTTCTGGCAATGTGATGCGAGTAATTCCAGTCCTGCTAACTGGTATTCTTTTGCTTACAATTTAAATGAAGGTAGTTGCTTGCTTGACGATTTATTTTTACTCTCCATTGTCTCTTCCTTCTAAATGCTTACGATCCCCCCCCCCCGCTCCTTTTCAAAATTGCAGTTTGTTCCTTAAAAGTATGGGTAAACTACAAAAATGCTTCCCCAACTTTTAGAAGTTGTCATTTTGTACACCAAATTTTTTTCTCATTTTAAGCATGCCTATTACCATTTGATTTCACCTCTCCAAAAAAATTTCTTAATAAAATAAAAAGGTTTTTCTTCTTCTCAAACAAAAATGTCCTTTCCAACTTGCTGCCATCGATGTCTACTTTGGCAACTAGGCACTAAGGGTGAGCAAAACTCGATTCGACTCGAAAAAATCGAAAAAAAATTTGAATTTCGAGTTAAACGAATCGAGTTATTCGAATCAACTAGAATTTTTTTTTTCAAATTTCGAGTTCGAATCGAGTTGAATTTTCGAATTCGAATAACTCGAATAATTCGAATAATTCGAATATCAAACTATAATATTTTACATTTTTACCCCAAACTCTCAAACTTTTTTACTTTTCCCCTCAAAACTTTTACTCCTTCCCACTTTCCCCAAAAACTTTTACTCCCCTCCCCTCCCCTCCCAACCCCCCAATCTACCCAAAATTCATTTCTCACCAAAATTTTACTCTCCCATTTATTTTTTCTCAAAATTTTACTCCCAAAAACCCTCAAAACCTTTTATTTTCCCCCAAAATTTTTACTCCCTCCCACTTTTCCCCTAAAACTTTTATTCCCTTTCCATCTCACCTCCCATCTATCCCAAACCCTCCCCCCTCCAATTTTTTTTAATATTTTCCCTCCAAAATTTTACTCCCCCTTATTTACTTTCCCTCAAACTTTTATTCCCCAAAACTTTTTATTTTTCTCCTAAACTTTTACTTCTCACCTTTTACTCTCAAATAAAAAATAAAAAATATCCAAAAAAAATCACTAAACATAAATAGTAATAATTTTATTTATATCTACTATTTATATTATTAAATTAAATTTCACATTTTATATTTTTTATATTATTGAATTGTTTAGTCATATTGAATATTTATATTAAAATTGAATTATTAATTATGCCATAAAATATTCGTGTTAAAATTTTATATTGGTATCGATTTCACATTTTATTTTTAAAATAACTTTTATTAAAAAATCATATTTTTACATTTAATATATTTTTTAATTCTAAAATACATAGTGACAAGAATCTGAAGATAATTGAAACAACTAAGCAAGCAAAGAAGCTAACCAATATATAAAAAAATTAATAAATAAATTATGAAGTGATGAAAGTTAATAAAAATTTTGATTAAGGTGAACAAATTTTATTACGATGGGTGACAATGGTTATAAGGACCCAAAATTATTTTTTAAAATTTAACTTGAACAAATATATTCTATTCGATTCGAATTTCATCTCACGACTCGATTCGAGAAAACTTCAAATAAAGTTAGGATGATAAAATGAGATTCGAAAACTCGATTAACTCGAAAATTTTCGATTCGATTCGATCGAATGCTCACCCCTACCAGGCACACCAAAACTCTCCTCACTTCTTGTCTTAAATCTCATGTTAGTTTTGTGTGAATAGGCCATAAACTCTTCAAATCTCACCTTGAAATTAGGAGGTAATGTTTTTCGATCTCCTTCTCCTACCGTTCAATTGCCACAGTTCCAAAGTATATTGTCCTTCTCGGTCTTGGCATTGAACCCACCATATGGATTTGGAAGAAAACCATTGGAGGCTCCAATTCTATTAGACGAGTCTCCTTTTAATGGTTTCTTTACTTTTTATAATTTTTCTCCTTTGATTTTTCCTCTTCTTTCTACTCTTTTCTGGCTTATTCTATTCTCTTTTTTCTTTCAACCTATTTTTATTTTCATTGATTAACAGGGATTTGGGTTGGAGAGGCTTTGGGTATGGTTGTTGAAAAGGAAAAAAATGGTGTTTATGGTGGTGGTTATGAGATTTTGATAGTGGAGGAGAGATCGTAATGATATGAAGGGTATGATGAGGAATGGTGGTGATGGTGGTATGTGTTGGGAAAAATTCGGTTAAAAAACGGTTTTCTTGTATAGAGAAAAAAATAAAAATTTGAAAATTAAGTCAGTTTGTGATATTTATAGCATTAAACTCTTCCAAAAAAGTACATGTACTTTGTGCGAGATAGATTCTTGACATTCTCGACTTTCAACTAAACGATCTTCTCCGCTATTATCGTACCACAAATCACTTCGAGTGTGGGCTCGAACAATTACGAATCAAAAACAGAATCAAAATTAATTTTCTTACTTTTAGTAGGGAAGTAAATCTCTCTCTCTTATAAAAACTAGTAGAATTGTTATTATTAGAAAATAGAATTTATACTTAAAAAAATAAATTTACACTATTTTATGGCATAATAATAATATCTCAAAGTTGTGTTTTATTTGTCTTGTTAGCCTTACTAGCGTCATCTATTTATATAGAGAGATAAAAGAACCCTAATTGAATTAGCAGATGATAAGTGGTAAAAATAACATGTTTTAATCTCATTCTTAATGTGTTTTTGGATGATTATTCGATATAAAATGGTGAATTTTATGCTCCTAGTCCTTTAAAATCATGTTTCTATACTTACAAGAGCATTTGGGAGCAAAAAAAAGTGAAAAACGAGAGAAATTTAGAAAATCGGAGCAAGTTTCAAGAGCCACACGGATTGGGCCATTTCACACAGGCTAGACACATGGTTGTGTGAGCCACATGGGCTGTCACATTGCCATGTGCAAGACCGTGTCGATTTCACGAATCGCGCCCCAAACATGTGGGAAAATGTTTTTTTTTAGGTTATTCGGGCATTTTAAGACCTATATATGACAAAAATAAGAAGAGATGAGTAAGTCATCATAGAATGCTCAAGAAAACAATTCGAAAAATACCATTAAAGTTGAATCTGAAACAAATTTCATCAAGATTGAATATCTTCTTTTGATTTCTTTGAAGTATATTATGAGTTTCTTTATTTCTCGTGGTTATATTGTCTTTAAGATGTTTTTATTTGCGATTATGAACTAATTTTCTAAATACCTAGGGGAGATGAACCTTATGATGAATTCTGTCTTTTGATTTCTATTTTACACAATAAATACTTGAATCTTATTCTCAATTATGTGTGCTTAATTATTGGTTTAATATTTCCGAACTATTAATCCATGTTTGATGTGCTTAAATCAGAAGAGGAAAAGTCTCTATTTAAGAGTAGATTTAGCATAATTGAGTGAAGTTGCATGCAATCCTATAAATAGGATGACATAAATCTACCAGATTAGAGTCAAATCTAACAAGTAGATCCATAGATCGAGTTAATACGATAATAAAGGTTTTAATTAGAAAGAGATTTCAATTAATTAACCTAGAGTCAACTACTCTTACTCTCAAAAAAGATATTAGCATAATTTAAGGATTTCTACGAATCAAGATACTAAGTGAAGAAGTTGTTTAATTCAGTTTGATAATGACAGATGAAATCTATGTGGATTCTTTCCTAGGTATTGTTTCGCTTCTCTGTTGTTAATCGTTTGTTTTCCTAATTCGTTCTTTGTTGTGTTCTTTAGCTAATTAATTTAGTTAATTTTAGTTTTTAATCAATCACCCCAATTTATCGGTTAAATCATAGAAAGACGATAATTACTAGTACCTTTGATCCTCATGGGAACGATATCTTTGCTCACCATAACTATACTATTAATTGATAGGTGCACTTGCCTTTTTCGTATTTTTAGTTGTTTTACTATTGCATTAGTAGAATAAAAATAATATTTATTTAATAGAAAAATCAATCCCCTAGTTAAATTATGAGAGAATTTAACTAGGGTTAGCCGCCTCTTATACATATTATGAGAGCTTTAGGGTCTCTCTTGTATTGGGTCCAATTATACGTTCTTCCTAAACTTTTAACCCAATATTTTATAATTTAATCCAACGTGATGCATGTTTTTCTATTTTCAAAAAATATTATTAAAATAAATAAATAAATAAATAAATTTTCCAATTAAATAACTTTCTCAACTCAATTCTAATTTTGTTAAAGTCATGACGATTTTACCGTAAAAGAATCTATGAGAAAATATATTTAATTTCTATATTCAATAAATTCACAATGACAAATTAATTTAATTCTATTTTCGAACTTCAATTATTTACTTAAATAATAATTCGAAAAACTTAAACTAATTCTCAGGTCATTTCCATACTTAGTAAGAAACCATATTTTTTTCAAATGTAATTCATTTCTCTAATTTTATCATTTCTATTCAGTTTTGTTCATTTTATTCTAAATGCAATTCTTTTCTGATTTCAACGAGCTAGCAGAGGGACTGAATTGACATATGTGATTAGGGCTCAAATGGTTTATAATTAAGTTCCAACTTTTTACCTACTAATCATAAACTAATTTAATGACGAAGTCATTCCACTATAGTATCATGATTGAGCTTTCTATAATTACATATCATTACGAACGCTACTCGATCAATGCTCGTTCAATGACCTTGTCATAAATGTGTTACCCTCACAGGTCATCCTTAATCTCTTTAGGATAAATCCGTTCTCCAATATGATCTTATTTTATCTCATGATAACCATTACATTTTCTTTCATAAAAAGTAAATTACTATCAACTAGTAATTTTGTCATTTATCACAAAGACAAATGACCCGTGGCTACGTTTACTTTTCATCTATCGTGTAATGCCAATGAGAGGACATCATTTACTCATTTATTGGGCTATGAATTCCACTATTTTGAATGATTTTACATACTGTAGAAGTCGTATACCCAACACACCAACTTTCGGTTCCTTATCTATTTGAACTCGTACTTTTATTTACATCAAAGTATACGAGTCACACATACATAATCCATCATCCACTCAGGATTAAGGTATGTCACACTATGAACGTCATAAGTGAATAAATCGATAAATAAATTCAGAATCTATTCTACTTGGGTCATATCTGATATACTGTCAACCTAGTCAATCACATCTACGTTTCTATCTTCTAAGAGTCATCCTAACATTGTTTATGCATCTTTCATGACTCTTGCATTTGAAGCAATATGCTACTAAAATTCTAAATGTAAAAATAAACATATTGGCATGTAGATAAATACTTAGGATGAAGTTTGTATTTATAACTTCGATTTGTATTTGTATTTTTATTTGAGCTTTCTCCCTTATATATTTAATATAAATGTGTTCATGATTCGTACTTTGAGCTTAAATGAGTTTAGATTTTGTATTATACTAAATTGAAACTTGTTGTTATGATGTGGAAGTGTTTGGACATGATTTTGAATGTCTTTTGGGCTTTCTGAGCCCACTAAGACCATCACTTTATCCCAAAGGCTTCCAATCACCCGTATACAATTTCTAAATGAGCTGAAATTATTTTTAAAACATGGGTTTATTTTTCTAACCCCTCAAACATTTTCTAAATGTTGAAGTCATTTATAAAAGTTGACTTCAATACGATTTAAAGAATTTATTTTATTTTCTTAAGGTTTTTTTCCCAGTATTTTGAAGGGTTTTGTTTTGCGTACATTCTAGTAACATTTTCTATCCGTATCGATTATCGAGACGGAAAACAGGTATTACAGATTGCCTCAACGATCTTTCTTTCTTTTGTGACTAACTCCTATTTTCATCCCCAATAGTATTCAATACAACACATATTAAATCTTAAATAACTAGAAAATCATAAAATATTGCTAAAAGCTAAGAAAAATGCAAACAATGCAGGCTATCATATTTTAACCTTCAAACTTCTTTTTAAATAGAATTGGTAACAAAACTTGAAAACCATTAATTGAGTTGGTGCGTTTTGGTTACATGATTGATGTCATTAACTCTTTTACTAACATCCAATAAAATAGCACCATGTGTCTTCAAAAATTAAAAGAAAATGTATTTAATATAATTTTTTGAATTTCAAAATAATAATAATAATATAAAAAACTAGATTTCCTATTTAATGTGCATAATGAATCTAAGCAAATGAATGTCTAAATTCAAATGAATTTAAATGTCCATTTATTTAAATTAATTCTAGATGTGTATTTTTTGTAATTATAAAAAAATATTAATTTTTTATTTCATGTACATAATAAATCTAGACAAATAGATGTCCAGAGTTAGATGAATTGGATATTTGTAATTTGTCTGAGTTAACATGAATTTTTAGTAACTTTATTTTTAAAAAAATTAAAAAATAACATTAATTTTTTTTATTTCATATGCATGATGAATCTTAGCAAATGAAGGTCTAAATTCAGATGAACCTGGATGTCCATTAGTCTAAACTCATTCTAGATGTGTAATTTTTAATAATTTTTTTTAATTTTAAAAATACTAATATAAAAATCTAATATTTAAAAAAAATCTGAATAATTTTAGAAATATTTTAAAATTTGTGCTTTATCCTCCAAAAATATGATAGATTTACCATTAGATAATAGATAAATGAATAACAACAAATGTGTTGTTCTGGACAAAATCCCATCTTGTCATCTTAAATGAAATCAGGACCCTCTAAAGAGGATCAACAATGAGTTCATTCTAGACAAAAAAAAAAAAAATTTCTGAACCAGATGAATTTGTATCTCTATTTGTTTAAGTTCATTCTAGACATACAATTTTAATAATTTTATATTTTAAAAATTAAAAAAATATATATATATATATATATAAACTTGCCCTTTTATTTTACCTGCATAATGAACTGTTGAATATTGGCAATATCCCACATTAGGAAAAGATAGAAAGGGAGGGGGTTTGGTTTGTTATATATAGAACCCCTCCCCCTTTGGTTGTATCATCCCAAAATCTTCTCCTTTGTAATATTTCTAGAAGAAATATTAATTTGGTAGTGTCCGAGGACGTAAGCTAAATTGGCCGAACCTCGTTAAATCTCTGGTATTTTATTTCTTATTTGTTTGCTTATATTTAATAGCTTTATGTTGGTTATATTTATTTAGTTATTATTGCTATAAATATCTAAGTGAGTTCTGTCTAGTTGTTGGGTTTTAAGCGGGACCATTTGTGACCCCTCCAATTTAACTGGGAATTTTCTTAGTATAATTGTTGGCATAATAATTATCTAAATATTTCTGATAATATTGTTATTAATATTATCGTCGCTTCCGCAACAATTGGTATCCGAGCCAAGGTTTTGTAGTATGCTCTGTGTTTGCAGCTTAGTCTGATCTTACACATCAGAAACATTTCCTAAAGCTTGTGGGTATTCTGCATTTGGTGGCTATTAAGTAGAAGCTATGGCAAAAATGACAGAAGAAAAACCATCCATATCAACAACTTCCACTTCGTACATTTTGCCGAGGATTGGAACTGCAAATACGAGATTTGTAGTGGAAATTTTTGATGGAACAGGTCATTTCGGCATGTGGCAAAGTGAGCTTCTAGATGCCCTCTTTCAACAGGGTCTAGATATTGCCATTGAGGAAGAAAAACCAGAAGGGGTTGATGATAAAGAATGGAAGACCATCAACCGATTGGCATGTGGTACAATTCGATCATGTCTTTCCAGAGAGCAGAAGTATACATTCAGTAAAGAGACTTCTGCAAGTAAATTGTGGAAAGCATTGGAGGAGAAATTTCTGAAGAAGAACAGTCAAAATAAGTTACATATGAAGAAAAGACTGTTTCGTTTCAGTTATGTTCCTGGTACCACGATGAACGAGCACATTACCAATTTTAATCAGCTGGTGGCTGATTTGTTGAATTTGGATGTGACTTTTGAAGACGAAGACTTGGCGTTAATGTTGTTGGGATCGCTTCCTGAGGAGTTTGAGTACCTTGAAACTACTCTACTTCATGGAAAATCGGAAGTAACTTTCAATGAAGTAACTGCTGCATTGTATAGCTATGAACTACGCCGAAAGGATAAGTTGAAAGGTTCAGGTGAAGCAGCAGTGGAAGCATTGGTAACAAGAGGTCGTCAGCAAAGTCAGTCTAAGGGGAAGAGAAGAAAGTCCAAAGGTCGAGCTGTTGCCAAAGATGAATGTTCTTTTTGCAAAGAAAAAGGACATTGGAAGAAAGATTGTCCAAAATTGAAGAAAAAAGGGAAGACTCCGCAAGATGCAAATGTTGCAGAATGCAATAGTGAAGCAGAGTCAGACTTTTCTCTTAGTATGACATCTTCAACATTATATGCAGATGAGTGGATCATGGATTCTGGTTGCTCCTATCATATGTGTCCCATTCGGGAATGGTTCTTTGAATTTCAAAAACTAGATGAAGGGGTTGTTTACATGGGTAATGATAACACATGTAAAATAGCCGGGATAGGTTCAATTAAACTGAGGAGTCATGATGGATCTACTAAAATTTTGCGGGATGTACGATATGTCCCAAAGTTGAAGAAGAATCTCATCTCTTTGGGGTCGTTAGAATCTAAAGGCCTAGTTGTGACAATACGAGATGGAGTTCTTAAAGCAACTTCAGGAGCATTGGTGATGTTGAAAGGCATAAGAAAGAACAATCTGTATTACTACCAAGGTAGTACAGTGGTCGGGACAACAGCAGCAGCAATTACGAGTACCAAGAAGGACGCTGAGGCAACACAGCTGTGGCATATGCGTTTGGGCCATGCTGGTGAAAAATCCTTGCAAACTCTAGCCAAGCAAGGATTATTGAAAGGTACAAAGACTTGCAAACTTGAATTTTGCGAGCATTGTGTTCTGAGAAAACAACGAAGGGTGAAATTTGGCACTGGGATTCACAATACTAAAGGTATTCTGGATTATGTGCATTCTGATGTATGGGGACCGTCCAAGACTCCATCACTTGGAGGAAGACGTTATTTTGTCACCTTTATTGATGATTTTTCCAGACGAGTTTGGGTGTTTCCTATGAAGAACAAAGATGAGGTGCTTGAAGTTTTCCTTAAGTGGAAAACTAAAGTTGAAAATCAGACAGGAAGGAAGATTAAGGTTCTCCGATCAGACAACGGTGGAGAATATAAAAGCGATCCTTTCCTGAAGATATGCCAAGATTGTGGCATAGTAAGGCACTTCACCGTAGGTGGAACACCGCAACAGAATGGGGTGACAGAGCGTATGAATCGAACGCTTGTGGAGAAAGTTCGATGTATGTTATCTAATGCTGGATTAGATAGAAAGTTTTGGACTGAGGCTGTGACGTACGCTCAACATCTCATCAATCATTTGCCATCATCTGCTATAAATGGCAAGACTCCTTTGGAGAAATGGTATGGAAAACCTGCTACTGATTATGACACCTTGCGCATTTTTGGTTCTATTGCATATTATCATGTGAAAGAATCAAAGTTAGATCCAAGAGCAAAGAAGGCTCTATTCATGGGCTTCAATGCTGGTGTTAAGGGATATCGTTTGTGGTGTCTAGAGGCAAAGAAGACGATAATCAGTAGGGATGTTACCTTTCATGAATCTGCCATGTTGAATAAGGTAAATCCAGAAGGAGTGAGTAGTACTTCGCAGCAGGTGGAGTGTACTCCGCAGCAGGTGGAGTTTGAGCAGAGTGTGGTAATTCCAGCAAAAGGTACCACTAGTGATTCTTCATTGGCAGATGCAGAGTCAGATGAGGAAGAGGTTTCTACCCAAGAACCTCAACAGCAATCAGAGCCAATTGCAGTCAGAAGGCAGAGACGAGAAATTCAGAAACCTGCTCGTTTCACTGACACGGTAGCTTATGCACTTCCAGTTGTTGATAATATTCCATCCACTTACACCGAAGCCATTCAGAGTTTAGAGAATAATAGATGGTTAGGTGCAATGGAAGAGGAAATGCAATCTCTAGAGAAAAACAAGATGTGGAAGCTGGCACAACTACCAAAAGGGAAGAAGGCGATTGGTTGCAAAATTGAAGACACTATTGAAGTTTGTGTTATGAGAAGATGTTCGAAGATGTGGAATATCGCCAAGGTGGAGATTTGTTGAATATTGGCAATATCCCACATTAGGAAAAGATAGAAAGGGAGGGGGTTTGGTTTGTTATATATAGAACCCCTCCCCCTTTGGTTGTATCATCCCAAAATCTTCTCCTTTGTAATATTTCTAGAAGAAATATTAATTTGGTAGTGTCCGAGGACGTAAGCTAAATTGGCCGAACCTCGTTAAATCTCTGGTATTTTATTTCTTATTTGTTTGCTTATATTTAATAGCTTTATGTTGGTTATATTTATTTAGTTATTATTGCTATAAATATCTAAGTGAGTTCTGTCTAGTTGTTGGGTTTTAAGCGGGACCATTTGTGACCCCTCCAATTTAACTGGGAATTTTCTTAGTATAATTGTTGGCATAATAATTATCTAAATATTTCTGATAATATTGTTATTAATATTATCGTCGCTTCCGCAACATGAACGAATATCCAAATTTAGAAGAATTTGGACGTCCATTGTCTAAATTCATTATTGACTGATATTTTTAGAAAACTTCCAGATAGCTTAAAGAAATTTTGGGAATATCGTGCTTTTACCTCCAAACTTTGGTACCAATTCTATTTAAAAAGAAAGAAAAGCTATGATAGATCTACTATTAGATTATAGACAAATTTGGAGATTCTTCATTCGAAGCAGGATCGATCGAAGAAAGAAAAGTCTAGAATGTAGCTTGGATTGTCCATCTAATGTTCGCCAGATGATAATATGATTTCCTTTTATATCCTAAGACTGACTGCAGCTCCATAGAGTCCTGTACCTCTGTTGGAGGCAAACCCAAAGTTGAATATGCATATTTGTGCACGAGCAACATATTCAAGTATGTTACTACAACCTGCTCCAGCCTCAGAGTTGTATCGACTGCAGCAGGTTGGAATCGGAATGCTTTGGAAAAATCAGAAACCAGGGAAGTAACCTGAAAGATACATTGAATGGGGGTGTACAGCTTTTTTTGAAATACACGGGCGTTCCTAGATTTCTAGGTAGCTCAAAGGACGACCGCATGAGTAGTATATATAAATTGACTTTGCTCACACTTCCATTGTGTGGAACTGAGCCATTCCTGTAGACATGGGAGTTTACGTATGCGAAAACCTAGTGGACATCCAAATCACACCACTCTTGCCAAAGGACATGTTAGAAATAAATGATAGTGTTTCTTGTTCACTCTCACACATTGGGCAATCTGTGTTCACAACTATCGAGCGTCTTTGGAGTTCCACTGCAACTAGAAGGTTATTCGTACAATGTTTTCAGAGAAAAACTTAAAGGATAGCTGTTTAGGGGAGAAATCATCCGTACAGTTCGAAAGAAAAACAAAGAAAAATGTATACTAGGAGCATTAAAAATTGATAAGTGCAAAGTATGTGATTGCATTAGTTGGGACATTTTGTCGTCCATTTTTCACAAGATGGGCTTTACTGCCCAATGAAGGCAGCTAATTACGCAATGTTTGGAAAGGCTCTTAAAATACAATAGCTTGACTGACCGACATTTTTGTACATATACTAAACCGATCTTGAAAGTTTTATACAAGCAGGCAAACAGCTGGATTCACTTGAATGGGCCGCAAGAATAACCAGTGCAAAGACCTGTGGCACTGTTGTAAGGGAACAATGAGACGGGTCTACAAGCAGGCAGCTCAGGAATTTGTTTGTCCATGCTGAGAAACTCCACCACTTCTTCCATTTTAGGCCTACCCTTAGACTCATTTAACGTACAAAGCAGCCCAATGTCCAAAGCTCGAATGGCTTGCTCCAAGTTAACCAGTGACCCCATCCTCCCATCCACCACCTTCACCTTCTCATCCTTCACATGCATCCTCCACGCAAAATCTACCAAGTCCCTTTCCTCTTGCTCTACTTCAGGGTCTAACCTCCCCCGTCCCGAAACCACTTCCAACACAAAGATTCCAAATTCGAAAACATCAGTTGTCTGGCTAATTGCCGACTCAAACCTTCTAGAATCCGTTGCTGAAAGCACCATCCCGAAATCACCTAAAACAGCCCGGAAGCTTACATCAAGAAAAACGCTGCTTGTTTTCATGTTCTTGTGGGCGAGCTGCTTAGAATGAAGGAAGCTCAGTGCTTCTGCAACGTCGTTGATGACTTTGAAACGTCGTGTCCAGGGAAGAACCCCTGCGCCAAACAGCCATTTGTCGAGGCTTCCGTTGGCGTAAAAGTCGTACACAATCATCATTTCGCGGTTATCATTACACCACCCCCTTATGGGAACCAAATTCGGGTGACGAACTCGACTCATGGCACCGATTTCTTTGAGAAGCCGTCGTCTATCCAAGCCTTGCTGTGAGTTAAGAAACTGAGCAGACAGCCTTTTGATAGCCACTTGACAGCCATTCGAAAGCTTCCCTCTGTAATAAATACCTCTGGCATCGCTACCTAGCATTTCTGTCTCGCTAAAAGCCCGAGTTGCTGATGAGATCTCAGTAAACGTGAAGCGGCGGGGCTTGTTTGGAGGCCTGGGACGTTGCGTTTTCTCCGGAATCGCTGTAAGTTTTGAATTGTCATTTCTTCCCCTGCGACTACAGAAAATGAAACCGATCATGGTAGCCAAAGCTAGTACAGCCACGGCAATGAAAATAAAAAAACTGCTGGACGGTTCTTTATTAGATCTCTTTTGGGTAGTTTGACTTTGAGCGGCCTCAGATTTACGGAGGGTGATTTTGCTCTCACAGGTTTCCTCCGAAGGGAAACGAAGAAAAGCTTGGCTCGTTGCGCTGAAGTTCCAGGAGAGTACGTTATGAATTTGCGTCTTGTTGCCTGTAGATGCTGAGAATCCAATGAACATGTACTCATTCAGATGAGGAGAGAGATCCAGAGAACCAGAGAAGACAGGTTTTGAAGGGTGGCCATCTGATCCGAGGTGGATGTCCATCCATCTACGAGGACCATCATATGTAATCCAAGCTCGGTGAACTGAACCGTCATTAAGGAACACCCCAAAATCTGATGCATCAATAGCCTTGGTGGAAACAATGCTAGCAAGATTAATGCCAACATGATTGTCATTCGGATCTTCAAATTCCGGATTCTGACGCGTATCGAATTCAATACCTACGGCTTTGTAATCTTCCTGGCAAGCATCGTTGAGCATACCTAGCCATGGTCCAGGTCTTCCCACGGTGAACTCATCCGGGACTATGATAAATGTGAGACCGCTGCCACCATGACTAGGCCCATCCCCATCGACGCTTGCGTTAGAAGAATTGCTGAATTGAAAAGAAAAGGTGGTTTGAAAAGATGCCGGGGTGTGGGTGTATGGATCAAGCAGCCGGACCGGAGAGGAGTAAATGGCTCTCCCTGCTTGATGTCTCAGATCAAAAGCCTCAGATTCATCTGGAATTTGGATAACACTTTTTTCCATTGAAAACTTGGCACTCCCAAGAAGCTTCACATCTGATAGAACACTAGGATCATCAAGGCTGAAATGTGTGAAGGAGATATGCTTGGTCACGTTTATCACCGGTCCACTTGTTGCAGCTGATGAATTCACGAGAACCAAGAACCGTATCAAAGCTAGAAGATAAAATGACGATGACCACCAAACAAAATAGTGCCGAGAAAACCCAACAGCGAACCCAGATGAACAACAATCTCTTTTGGCCATTTTCTCTAGCAATTCGATGAAGATAAGTTTCTGCTATGGCGATATCCCAAACCAGAGAGTTATTGTTTTGTTTTTGGTTTGGTTTGGTTTGGGTGGGGGACTAAAAGATATGCTCCAAGCAAAGACATAGTTAAAACTTATACGGATGTGGCTATACAATCTCCTCTCGTAACAGTCAAGCATTTCATTACAAAACATGACAAAACACACTCAAACCCAAATACTTTTATTTAGTATTGGACCGATTATAGGGGTCATATCAATTTTACTAAGTTTTTCAGTAATTTCTTTTAACTCTTGTCTTATTTTAGCTAATCTCAATATCGATATTTTTTTTATAAACTGTCATTTCAAGTATTGCTCCCGTTGAACTTTTTATGATAGGATACGAATCAAATAATAAATATTCCTTTTTAGTTTAAGATAATTACAAATACCGTAAATAAGGATTATGTTGTCATGCCAAATTTCCAATCCACAAATCCGATAAGGGCCACATACAAACAGGACTGTCGAGTTTTATATTTGCATTATTTCATGGTGGGCCTAATGATGCTGTGATTGCAGGTTTTTCTGTCATCTTCCTTGGTCCCCCTTACTCTATTATTGCTCTATTTTTGTTAGAGACCACAAGTTAACTGCTGATTTACCAAATTCTAGTAACACTTGTTTAGAATCCTCACCAAAACAATCTTAATAATTATATATCGTGAATAACAATCTCATGAACCTTGGACGGACAGTCCAAATCAAAGCAAAGTTCATCAAACCTAGCTAAGCCTAGTCGACCTAGTCTATCGGCCGCATGATTGCCCACATATTGGAAAGAAATAAAATCAAACAAATAAATAAAAGAATGGGCTTCATGGCTCAATAATGTCAAATCCAAATTAGTAGAGTTAAGTTTAGAAACAAGAATATATGAATCACTCTCTAAAATTACATGGCGGAATTCACAAGTGTGAGTAAAGTAGAGACCAAATAAGATGGCATGGGCATCCGCCCAAGTGGGATTTTTTGCGCTTAGCAATGGTTGTGCAAAGCCCGTCGCACGAGATCTTCCGAACTCAAATAATTGCCCCAAGCTTCATGAGGCTGCCAATGAACAATCCGTGGTGCACTTGACAATATAGGGCGATGAAGAAAGTTATGGACCCTAAAGTCCTTTTGCAAGCCACGCACATAGTCAATAACAATGTGTGGAGAGAACCTTTACCCCTTTATGACCTCATTATTCTGCACACTCCACAAATCCACACTAGAACTAATAGACTCGTACGTAAAATCTTCCTTGTCAAGCAAACTCGAGCCAATCAATGAAACTAACTACAACGACAAACAACAAAGAATCATTAATATTATCTAAAATAAGGGTGTCAAGAGATGCCTAGTAGTCACGATGGCATTTATAGCAGTCTCCAACGGGTCTCCACATCTCCGACACCTAAAATCCGTAGACATAGGTATAAAGGCAATCCGTGCTACTGAAGGAAGCAAATCATGGCCAAGGCGCCATGCTGAAAGTTTAATTCTCGATAGAGTCTCGAGCTTCCAACTATGATGCAAAAAAATCGATATGGTCTAGAGCTCAAAGACCTAAATAAGAGCCACAAATATCCAGACTTAGTGGTATAGCTTCCCATAAGAAGAGTGCCCCCACAAAACAGTGTTACCTGGCCTGCGCAAGTAAAGAGAAATAGTCAAAATACAGTCCATCTCTTATGGACTAAATGCCATGTGCAAGGTTTCCGAATTCCAATCTCCCCTACCCTCAGTCGTAAGTTCGCACACCTTTGCGTCTCATGAAAATGAGCCGTTTAAGCTCCAAAGTTGCAGCATTAAAGCCTACATTTCCCCGTCGATCATGCCATACACAAACTGATGAATCGTCCTCAATTTTCTAATAATAGTTCTGAGCTAAAAGCCTAACTGCCGCCAATAGATTAGACCAGATAAAATAAATTTTGTCCACGTCTTGCCTTTATCACTTTACCCTCAAGAAAATATTTCACACTCATGACTTGGAAGCACAAAGAGTCTCCATTATGAGCTACCTCCAAACCTGTTTACCAAGTATGGTAATATTAAAGAGTCGAATATGTCTAAAACCCAAGCCTCTCACGCACCCTTAGGCTTGCACAACATATCCCAAGCTATCATGGCCTAACCGCGGTCTTCGCTTCTCCCCGCCCATCGGAATCTATGCATATCACTCAAAATTCTATCAATGGTAGAAAGAAATTAACTCTCATAGTATATGTCGGTAAAGACTTAATATAGATTTTATGAAAATCTCTTTATCCTAATAAAAAAAGTTGTCTTTTATATCAACTTTGAATTCGTTTATGCATCATGTCAACTACACTCTGAAAAGCATTAGTCTTGTTCTTCCTAATTACCAAAGGCAATCCCAAATAGACACCCGAGATAACAAGCCTATGCTCCTACCGAGTGTTTGGACTAAAGCAAAGTGAAGATTTGTCAAAATTTACCTTTTCTCCGTATGAGTTTACATAAATAGCCAAAATGTCCTTCATTGTCACAGCCTTTGAAAGCTATCATCGATAAAGAATAAGCATTAATTATAAAAAATGGCTTAATGCTCATTTTCACCCTCCAATTATATTTTAATATTTTAATTAATAAAAAAACAAATAGATTATTATGGAAACTTGTAGAGTTTCATCATTTCTTTCATTGAGAGAAAACTTTGTTTTTTTTTTTCATTTTAGTCCTTTTACTCCATAACCAGCCAAATCAAGTCCGAGTTCTTCAATTTTTCCACAGATTTTTAGTGGAAACAAATTTTTTTTATAAAAAAGCTTAATTCCTTGTTAAGGCAATTATTGCATACATTAAGGGAGAGAGAAAGGTGAAGTTAGGGTTTTCTGTAAGAATACAAGATAAGAATGATAAGATTTTATCATTTATCTCATGTTTGTTTCAACAAAAGTGTATGGAAATAATATTTGATCATTGTTTTGATATTGAATTTTGTATATTTTTCTTTATATGAAAATGAAAACAAAGTGAAGATGGATGAATCTCAAATTGATGACAAAGGAAAAGAGATAGCTAAGGAGTAAGAAGAAAAAAATTCATTCCAAGCATTTGGTTGTAAGTACTTCAAGAATTTTACTTTACCTAATAAAACCTAAGTGAAAACTTGTTAAATTGATTATGGTAATACTTATGTGATTAATCTATATAAGAAAATGTTGATAATTGTTATGAAATTTATTTAAAAGTAAAGGCAATGGTAGGAGAATTTAAATAACAAAGTAATTACAGCTTATGTGTTAGCTTTGATGTCCAAGCTTTTGATATAACAACATTTAAGATAAGTTTTTTATTTATATTTCCTAAGTCATTTAATGAAAATAATTATAGAAAGTTTTACTATATTAATAAAAAATTATTCATACATACGTTATTTAAAAAATATTAAACTATGCTTTTAATCCATGTACTTTTCATACATTGGGAATTTAGTTTAAACTTTTAATTTTAGGGATTTAATTTTTTTTCTTTTTTTCTCTAAGCCACTTGTTTCTTATTTTTTGTTTTGCTCAGCGGTGGTGCCAGCCTTTGGGCTGGCTGTCGCCCACCTTTTTCCTCTTCTATCAACCATTTCTTTCTTTCTTCTTCTTATTCACTACACATGTCTTCTCTCTTTTCAATTTGCAGATCTATTTTGTGGGTATCTTTGTTGTCTTCACAAGCTGTAATGGACAAATGACGGTCCTGTCATTCGCTAAAACTCCACTGGTCACCAGTAGTTTTTCTTGAAAAGTGGGTGACTCTTTGTCAACTTCTTAATCTGTTTCTGTTTTGAGAGTATTTTAAAATAATAAATGATTTCACATGTCATTTGGATCCGTGTTGTCTTAAGTTTTATATTTTTTTGTTTGTTTTTCCATTGTTTAATAAGTCTTCAGTTTTAGAAGTTTTTGCCTGCTCTTGTAGCACATTTTTTAGTCTTGCTTATGCATGTAATATTAGTTTTACAAGTGATTTTAGGGATGATTTTGTTGTCATCCTCTCTAGTTTGGTGAATGCTCGATTCTTTTGTCAGTTTTTGCTCACCGCTGTGGAACATCCGGCGTTGATTTCTTTAAGTGCTTGCAATCATTCCAAATATATTGTGCTTGAGTTGTGACAAAGTCAATTGTCAACGTGTCATAATGTTCTATTGATGCTAAGGCTAAAACCTTTGTTGTGTTAATGGAGCTTATCTTCACCATCTACGACGAACGTTTGTTATTTTTTTCTTTGAATTGTATGGTTCCATTCATTAAATGAAATAATGAATTTACCTTTCAGAATTTTTTTAGAAATTTAATCTCTATACTTTCTTTATTTAAAGATTTAGATCCAATTAATTATTTTGTTAACTATGTTGATGTTTATTTTGTGAATTTTTAAGTTCTCGATTAAATATTGGAAAGAGGTTATAATTATTAATAATCTAAGCTGTTATAATCCAGGTGTATTAAAAAAAAGAAGAAATAATCAAAAGGAATTTAGCAGATATATTATTTTATTTAAATATTCAAATCATGATGATTTAATACTAAATTTTTTAAGATTAAATAAATTTAAATTAGTTAAATAATATTATTTTTAAATTTATTATTGTTTGAGAAAATTCATTAATAATTTTAAATAAAAATATTATAAAATTAATATATAAAATTCACTCGTCCCCAGAAAAAAAAATTATATGAAACTATTATTCCACTTGATAAATCATATTTTTTCCCTACACGAATACAAACTAGCTATAAAGTATTGTACGTAAGCATAAAAGGCAGATTAGAGTGGGAAACGCACGTTCGGTGCTTCAATAGTCCTAACATAGCAATTTATTTTTCTGCCTACCACCGAGCCAAGACAAACTAAATGCAAATGGGACCAAATCTTGGAGAAGGGTCGGTGAGAAGAGTACAAAATGACAGACAATTTTACCAGAGATACAAAGTGGCATTGTATGATGCATGTTATCATATTCATCATTTCATCCATATCCATGATCCACCAGCCTTGAATGATTTGCAGATAGAAAGCCACATGTTCAACTACAAAACGCATTTTTATTCATTTGAATCCAAGAATTGGTAAATATTGCATGTATATATGTACATGGAAGAACAGCGGAAGGCTAAGCATTTGAAAGACATGCAAATTTACCATTTCACCGAGAGGCAAGAGTCACCTTGATTGCAGCTTTTAAATTAAGATGCAAAGCTTCAGTAAACTATAGCCGAGATAGAAGAGCCAATTGCTACGCCTGGCTCCTCACAAGCAGTCCTCTACTGAAGACTTTGGCTCCTTAGATGTGCCCTTTTCTTGTCTCTGCAGAACTACATATCTGATATTCTTTTACTGAAGCCAATACTCCTCTGCTCTCTTCAGTTTCCTTGCGAATGAATTAACAGGCTCTTTTCTGAAAGGGACAATGTTTCGTGGTTTGTTTATAAAGAACGAATATCAGCTTCTTTCTTTTTTAAGGGCTTTTTTCTGACTCAGTTTGGGGGCAATCAAGATGACAGAACTTCTAACAGCTTACTTGATTTATCTCGATGCTCTAAGAAACAAAAAAACAGTAGTAACTGGAAAGATCATCGACTGAACTAGAATACAGTGCAATCGATGCTACCGTACCTGATAGTGCTTGGATTCAATCATTATTACAAGGGTAAGGTCACGAATTTTTCGCTATTACATCGGGTACTATTCTGAGAATTGTGTTTAGTGAATTTAAAGGAAATTCGAAAACGGGTCAGATAAATTAGATTCATAAGGAACCAATTATTAATATTGAAGATGAAAATCAATTTAGAAAATGTGGGAAATAGACAAAATAGTAATTTTTGTAAAGTTAGAGGATTAAAAGTGAAGCTTAAACAAAATGAAAATGTGAATTATTATTCAATATTTTGCATGGGGATGACTTCCAATATGTATTGTAAATTTAATCATGAACCCAATTATCAACCACCAGGAACTACCCTCTGTTTAGATGTCAGACAATAAGAATTCAACAAGTCCATAATAAATTGATGAGGTGGCAAATGAAACCCTTCCTCCATCAAATATAGCGACAGGTAAAATCTCGGTCTTAAGTAAGAATTTGAAATGACAAAATGGCGTCAGAAAAAACAAAAGAACAATTTATAGTAATTCTTCATAGATTCAAGAAAATAACCAATAGTATTTGGCTAGCTGTAGAATGTCGTATACTCCTCATCATGACCGCTATTCCCTAAAAAACCATTGCATTTACGACAAATGTTTTAAAAATCTTATGCTACTTCACCTTTCCTGGCAAGACAAACCTTTGAGCAAACTTCAGAGTATGTCTCGTGAAAAGTCACTTTATAACCTTCCACTCAATTGGGGTGCTATTGTTATATCCCTCCGCTAAGTGGACATATGTCAGCACTAGAAGCATCATTGAACCACGTTGACATCCTCTAAAATAACATTCTGACAGGCCTCTCGACCTCAATATCTCTAAGTATAACCATCCGTTTTTGCTTAATGGAGTCATCCACTCCATGTTTGCAACAAGGTGTCTATTTAAACTTAACTACCTCGTACTGATAAAGTCTCATGATACGCATCTATGATTATCCATAACGCATTCAACGAACATAAATATATATCCTGACATGTCATACCCGCGGACAAGGGGACCTCTCCTATAAATACCCTGAGAAACGATGAGCAAAGGATTGAACCTTTTAACACCCTATGGTTATTATGAACACTCATCTTCATGATCAGCTTGTCCCATTGTCCTTATTTTGGCTCTCGACCTCTTTAAGCAAATCGACCTCCATTGCACTACTTTAGTCTTCTTCTTACTCCCTCTTATCTACCTCCCTTTTTACATCTTGTATCAATAAACTTACTTTTAAAAATATAATTCACTTTTAATTTTTTAAAAGAATAAAAGGATATGCCACTACATCAATATCATATTTTTTAAAAGAATTTCAAATTACTATTATATGTGTTTTAACATTAGATCAATTCTTTTTAATAATATGTTAACCCTAATTAATGTTGATTAATTAAATAAAATTAAAAAATAATAATAGTAACACTAGGTTTATGTCTTTTTTGTTCAACTAGATTTATATGATTTTTGGTATGGTAGTTTAGAATTTAAAACTTTAAGGTTTACTATTTTAGAGAAAGAGTTAGTTCAAGATTTAGGGTATAAAGGGTCTAGTGTTTTAGGGTTTAAAATTTAGGATTTTAGAATTTTGTAAAAATATTTTTTTAGAGTTAAAAATAGTAAGAAGTGTTGAGTTTGATGTTTCTATATATATTGATGTATTATATCATTCATGAAATCTAAAGAAATATCATGTGGCATTATTATTGATACCTCAAAAGTGATTTGTTAGGATATTTTAATCGAAATTAAACACTTATTTAAATTTTGTAAGAAAACCCTAATTTATATATATATAGGGGTGTAGTTAGAGGGATTGGCAAGGTCCCAACTCCTCTTAAAATGGAAAATTTTTATTTAAGTCCTTTAAAATTTTTAAAAATTTAAATTAACAAAGGTAAAATTGCACTTTACCCCCTAAAAATGATAAAAAATTAATTTAAAATGATGAAATTATAATTTTACTATCGTAAAAATTACAGTTTAATTTCGACCCCTAAAATAATTTTCTACCTTCGCCCTGCTCAACAATAATTTATTAATTAATTGGCTCTATAATGTTGGCGTTTCATGTGGATATGAATAATTTATTATTAACTATCCAAAACTGCTTTAAACAAGTTTTAAAAATATTAAAATCAGATTATTAAAACACATGCACTGTCATCCCTCATTGATTTCTAGCCAAAGGACTCATCATTTCTCAATTATTCAGATTTAACATTCCTCATACCTAAACTTTGTTGTACCAAAAAAAGATAATAAATCCTAAGAAGGCTTTTCTATAAAAGGATATTCCTCGTACCATTTTATACAATCCAAGTATCTGAGTTCAAAACCCTAAAAATTTTGCTTAACCAACACTCATATTTAGGTGTGGAGTTCACATGATTTATATCTCTCCAGGATTTAAATACATGGCAGCACGATAAAATACTTTTTCAAGCACCCATCATTGAATTCATTTTATTCAAAAATTTTCTCAGACTAGATACCTCACTTTTGTTACCTAACCTTCCTCATGTTCTCGGCTAAGAACTTGGACCGCTCGCTCCTTTTTGAAGGTGGCCTTGTCGACCCACTCCCATGACAAGGTTACTCGCTCAACAAACTACCTCATCAAACACTCGCTTTTTAGATGCAAACTCTTATCTAAGTGTGACCACACCTCTAACAAGTGACCCCCACTAGTGAATAACAACCTTGTATTGTATGGGATCACTACATCCACACCCTACGTACGCTAAGTCATTACGTTCGCTCTAATGGCCTTCTATGTTACACTACAATATAAGATGATCTCTCCTATAAATACTTTCCTAAAAATGAAGAAAGGATTAAACTTTTAAGCTCCGAATATACTGTGAGCAATCATTCTTTCAATAACCAGCTTATCCTCATGTTCATTTCCGACTGTAAACTTTTTTAGATGAATCCAACTTCTTTAACTCCATCACATACTCCTTTGTCCCTCCTTACTTTCTCCTTACCTCTTCCCTTATTGTATCAACATGACCAAATACTTTCGGTTATGTTATATTGGAAAAGTCCACGTAAAAAGCATTGGTGAAACAAAAGTCTATTCATGAATAGCCAATGACTGACTCAGATTATATATAATATATATGGCATGCATGGCATCTGTAGCTGTAAGAAACTAGCTCTTTGGATTTTCAATATCCCTTGCATTCATTTGTCTTCTCTTCAACCACTTCTTTCAGCTCTTTTGTTCTTATTGGGAATCGGCCAGAAAAAAAAAATTACAAAATTCAAACAAAAACAAATTGGTGACAGCCGTTTCGGGTCTTCCTCTTTTCAATTAATTTTAGCCATTTCTTTTCTGCTTCACTCGATTGTGAAAGAGGAAAAAGCTTTACGATGGCGGTAACGGGAAGAATGAAGAAATGGTCGGGGTGGTCACAGTCACAGATGTTAGCCGCCATGTTGGCGGTGCAGCTGTTTGCAACCGGTCAGCAATTGCTTTCCAAAGTCGTACTGAGTCAAGGATCTTTTATATTCGCACTCATGGCTTACCGGCATTTGGTTGCTGCTCTTTGTGTTGCTCCTTTAGCTTTCTTCCTCGAAAGGTTTTTGTCTTTCTTTTCATATATAATATAATTTGATAGTAAGAGTGATAAGTTAATGTTCCAAATATTGAGATGTGTGTGTGGCGAATTGTGCAGAGAAAATTCAAAGAAGATGGAGTGGTCGACTTGGTTGTGGCTATTCATCAACGCCTTAACAGGGTAAGTCACTTGAGTTTCCTGGTTTGGGTTTGGTTTGGATCTAAGCATTGCGTGGAAACTACTAACTTTTTTTTACCTTTATTATTTTGCACGTTTGGCTGATTAATGATTTATCATTTTATCATCAAAAGCCTCACGTGGCAATCAAGATTTTTTTCATATTTTACAAAAAAAAATTTAGCACTTAAATTTGAGATTTAATCTATAACATAATTTGGTCCTATATTTTTATAATGTTATTAATTAGTCCAAATAGTTAATAACGTTAATTTTTCGATTAAAACATTACGTGGTTATATATAATTTGAATACGCCACAAGTTTTAAAAGACTGACACGTAGCTTCACATTTCTCTAGGATTGCATCGTTTTTTTTTCTTTGGCATTATAAAACAATGGTCAAATTTCAATTTTGGCCTCTAGACTATGTTGAAAATTGACATTTAATTTATATATATACCTTAATTTTCGACATAATTGGATCCCTCTACTTCTATAGTAAAATTAATTGGTCTAAATGGTTAATATTGTTAACTATTTTAATCAAAATGATGGCATCAATTTTTCACAAGAAAACTATTCCAACAGAAAAAAATATATATATTTTATCATGACGATTTCGAACGGGTGTTTTTAGAGGAAAATTTTAATCAATGTTTTCAACGTTATTTTTATTGTTATATGACTATCAAGTAATAGAAGTAGATGAACTAAATTCGAAAAGTATAATATTATATTCCTGAAAATAAAAATAGAGGGACTAAATTCCAAATATTCAAAGTATATAGGTATGTAGAGCATATTTTAATATTCAAATTTTTTACTCTATAATTTGACATAAACAGATAAGGCAAGAACCATACTAGTTATAACAATAAAAGAAAAGCTTCCAAATAATGTTTAATGATAAAAGTACCATGGAAGTCTTGTATTAAGAGTCAGATTAAATTTTGTTTCCTCTAGCAAATCAGTCCTTTTACATTTGTTGAATGAGAAAATTAGTCCTTTTTTGTTAAAAAATTTATCCATTTGTACTATTAAAAACTAGACTAGCTAATGAAATAACTAAATAGTGATACATGACTTATCACGTGTATCTCATACTGACCTATAGGGACCAGTTTTTATCCTTATCCTAGGTTAAAACTTAAACTAATTTACTTTTTCAATGAAATTCTAAATTTTAACAAGCAAAATTTATTAAATACTGATGTTTAATTAAGCTAAGCTTGGTTAATTTATCAATTGTATATCCATATTGGAAAAAAATTTTCAATTTATTTTATTAAAAAGTAAAGTGTTATTTTTAAAAAATATATAAAATGAGTTAGCAATTTATCAATTAATATGATCAATATTTTCGAGATACATAAAAAGAACAATTTTATTAAGACAATGGATTTAAGTTTTTATTTTGGTTGTTGATTAAGTCTTAATTTGATTGGCATGAGTATTATTGTTAATATAGAAGGACGTGAGTTTGAATGTACTAAAGTGCATTATCTTATAAATTTTGGTATCAAAGAGATTATTAAAAAAAAGTTTTGTTTTTAGTTTGGTGATGCACATTTTACATTCCACTTTTTTGAGACGTAATGTTAATAGTTGATTAGACGCATAACGAAGGACAAAGGTTGATCTGCTTTTGTTTTATTTCTACGTTTTGCCCATCGCTTTCTATTTGTTTGGTGTTCTCCACTTTGGAATGATGTGTGAACCACGAGGAAGCTTAGGTATCTTTCCAGTTAGGCATAATAACTTCTTGGTCCTTCAACTTTATAGAGAATATTATTTTAGTTCTTTATTTAATTTTTTTGCCTATTTTAACTTTTCAACATGTACTTTTTATCAAGTCACCCCAAAATAAATGAAAAAAGTTAACATTTATTAGCTTTGCTGACATGACGAAATAAAAAAGCTTAAAATTAACAAAAGCATGTATTAATTGGATGAGGCACATGACGATTCATGCAGGATAACAGCCGCCATGGGACTCTTCTATTGTGGACTTCGAGATACTACAGCCACATATTCTTCAAACTTCCTCAACATAATTCCCATTGTCACTTTTGTTTTCTCCATCATTTTCCGGTAACTTTGATAGTTGATGTTGCATTATGTTGTAATATAATTTAAAAAGGAAGCCAATGAAATGTTGATTTATATTGTAGAATTGAGAAGCTTGGATTAGGCAGCAAAGGTGGCAAAATCAAGACTGCGGGTGCAATTTTGTGCGTGGGAGGAGCACTGGCAGCTAGTCTGTATAAAGGAAAAGTGTTTCATCTCGCTGATGCTCACCATTTTCACAGACCTGCAGTCATGGAGGTTTCTAAGTCTCAATGGACTCGTGGAACTTTCATGCTTGTCGGTAGTTGCGTCTGCTACGCTAGTTGGTATATATTGCAGGTTTGATACAATCATCTAATTATTAATTAATTAATTAACCTCTCTTCTCTTTGTTTGATCATAATGGTTGGGTTTGGTTGTCTCAAACAAACAGGTGAAGTTGCTCAAAGTTTTCCCATGGAAATACAGGGCAACGCTGCTAACATGCATCATTGCGTCCATACAATCAGCAGTAATAGGGCTATGCTTAAACAGGAGCAAGGCAGCCTGGAGATTGGAGTGGAATTTGCAGCTGATTACAATAGTTTACTCGGTAATGTTACTGACACAATTGCATCTCCCTTGAAAGACCAAGATTTGAATTAGCAAGGATCTTGAATTTTATGCAGGGTGCATTGAGTACGGCAGCAACATTCTGCTTACTTACATGGTCGATAGCTAAGCGAGGCCCGACTTATGCCCCAATGTTCAATCCTCTGGCCCTAGTTTTCGTTGCCATATCAGAAGCTTTAGTGCTTGGTGAACAGATAAGGCTCGGAATGTATGCTCTATTTTCCTTCTACCAATTTCTTTGCGAACATAAAAAGGTTTTAAAAATCAATAATAGACTTTACTGACTCATTCATATGACTTCAGAGTGCTTGGAACGGTTCTGATAATAGTTGGGTTATACTCATTTCTGTGGGGGAAAAGGAAGGAACTGAAGTGCTTGCCTTTGTCAAACGAGGGAGTTGATGAAATGGCCACAGCAGTCCCTGAATCTGTCGAGTTGAAGAGCTTGGCACCTGTTTAAAGCGTTTACGCCGTGGAAGGAGAAGCTCCACAAAATCCAGTAGGAACTCATTTTTGTTAGGGTCTGTCTATTTACTTGGAAATTACTGTAAGTTGGAAAATAAATTCAATGCTTCTCCAAAGTTCTCTGTTTCCGCTAGAAAATCATCGTATACATGTGGAAATTGAAAATTACATTTCAGAACAGATGTTAGTTAAGAAATACTATAAGAAAATAATAAAACATAATTTGAAATTAATTAAAAATAGAATATGAAATATTTATAATATTAAAATTAAAATAGATTAGATTATGAGTAAACAAAACTTAAATACATAAATACATCAGATTAAAATACCAAATGCACTACAATTATTTATGTTGCTATTGTCATCAATCTTGAATTAATGTCGAGTTGATTTATGCCATCAACTTAATTAACAACATTATTAATATATACAACTGATGAAGCTAATAAATTATAGATATTAAAATAAAAATATAAGATACCCATAATTTAAACTTACAATTAAACATGACTAACATTTAATGCATTCGCCCCGCTTAAAGGAAATGGCCCACTTGCCATTTAAGGCCAAGGCTTAATTACCACTTAGGTCCCCCTTTAATTATTCTTTCATTTCATGCTTCTCCAACAATTTAATCCTTGTACTATTTATATAATAATTTAATCAATTTAATTATTAATTAATTTTACTTAATTAGTTACTAAGTAATTTTTATTTCTAATATAATTGTTCATATTTTTATTTTCTAATTTCGTACTCGTATTGTAAGTACTTAATAGAAAATCTTTGAACGGTTTGATTTAATAAATTCGGATCTTGGAATTAACTTCTTCGACACAGGCTAAAATCGAGTTATTACAACCATGAGATAAAATAACAACATATCGGGAGAACGAATTTATTCCAAAGAGATTAAGGATGAAGGTAACACACTTATGACAAGGTCATTGGACGAGCACTTATTAAGTAGCTTTCGTAATGATATATAATAAAGGAGAGCTCAGTCACGATACTTTAGTGAAATGACTTCGTGACTAAATAATATTGTAATTAATAGGTGAAAACTGAAACTTAATTATAAATTATTTGAGCATTAATTATATATTTCTATTGTTCCCTCCGCCAACTCGGGATAACGAGAAACGAATTGCATGTAGAACCAATAGATAGAATTAAGTCGAAACGATGAAGTAAGATAAATAGATCGCATGTGTCACTATTCGCAATGAATGCTTTTCTTGCTAAGTACAAATATGACTTGATAATTAATTTAAGGTTCTTCGAACTATTATTTAATTAATTATAATAAATAATTGAAATTCGAAGATGAAATTGAACTAATTAATCATTATGAGATTTATTGAACAAGGAAATTAAATATATTTCCTTATAGATTCTATTATAGTAAAGTTGTTATTACTTTAACAGAATTGGAATTAAGTTGAGAAAATTATTTAATTGATAAATTAATTTTTTTAATTAAGTAATTATAATAATTAGTTAAATAATATTTATTTTGGGAAATAGAAAATAAATATTTGGTTGAATTAAATTATAAAGTGTTAGGTTAAAAGTTCAAGAAGCACATATAATTAAACTTAATACATGAAAGGCCCAATTAGCCCTCATATAGTATGAGGGGCGGCAACCTAGTAGAGAATACACGCAACATTCATACAACTCAATTAGCCCTCCTTCAAAGCCGTCATCATAGCTTCGAGAACATCATCCTTTTCTGTTAGCTTCTGCGCAATGGAATTGAGAGCCCCTTACATCTCTTCCACGTTAGCGTTAAAAGCATCCAACACCTATACCTTGAGCTAATCTCTCCCCGAGTCTCAATCCAAAGTTTGCCCCTCAGCTACATGATGGCTTTCCTTCATATTACCCACATAACCCTCGAGTTTCGCAACCTTACCTTCCAAAGCCAATAGCATATCCCTCAATCTACTCGCTTTCTTGGCCCCATGGGTTTACATTGGGACATTTTGATTTCCAACTTCATTTTCCATCTCAATTCGGCACCTTCGAACATTGGCTCTAATACCAACTATCACAGGGCTAGAACTTTAGTTTAGCAAACTGCGTAGCCTTAGGCAAAAACTTTGCTTCCAATCTACCTAAGTCAACCTAACTCTTGAAAAGATGAGAATTCACAAAGAAATTCTCAAAGACACCGAAACTTTGCAGAAGCTAACACTCAAGCAAAAAAGTGACAAACAATTAGAAAATGTCACAAGAAAGCAATGCACAAAAGATGTTTAAGTAAATTCTCTCATTATGTTTGATTACTTTGAATAAAATACAACTGAGTAAGATGGGATAATTACAAATGAGGGGGAAAACCTCTATTTATAGTTGTCCAACGATACATTTTAAATTACATCGACTGCTAGATTAATGCCTATCTACAAGATAAGAGTTCTAAGTGATATAAACACTATACAATCTTATCCCTTAGGACTACAAATATTCACTATGATAACTCTAATTTACTGGAATGTTTCACTAGGTCACTAAAGCTTCAAGTAGAAAGGTTTTTCCATATATTCCACAAATTAGGCTAATTCAGGTGAGTTAAATAAGCTCCATTTAATCAATTGACCTCTATGGATTGTTTTGTGTGCATTCATCGCGAGTTTGGATCTGTGACTCGTGACATATATGTATGTACATGACTAGTAATTTAATTTAACCAAACAAATTTAATTACTATTGTTTTGGTTAGGACTAAAATTTCAAATTTTGAAAAGTACTAGAACTAAAATTGACCAAATCATAAATGACAGGGACTAAAATTAATCAAATTAAAATGTAATGATTAAATCTACAACTTTCGCAAAATTACAATGACTAGTAGTAGAAGCAAAACTATAAAAATTGTAATGGAGCAACAATAGGATATCAAACTACGAAAAGATGCTAAAGACTGGGAGAGGATGGCAACAATCACAAATGTCTTTTTCCTAGCCTTAACATGGTTTTTGCTTCCCGTCTTAATTGAATAAAACTAATGGCTTCCCATGTTTCGCGTTGGGTTAATTGTTCTTTAACCAAATTATAGAATAAAATTTGAATGTTAAAATATACTTCAAGTCTTTGTACTCTTCGTGCATTTATAATTTAACGTTCATATTTTTACTTTTAAGAATTTAGTCTATCTACTTTTCGAATTTAAAAATTCAATTCCAATTGTTGATATCATTAAATTTTTCTGCTAACTTTGTTGGGATGACATTTAAATTTTTTTTAAATACTCACATAGTAGCCATGTAACAAAAAAAAACATTGCAATGGATGTGAATTTAATAAATAATTTTAATCAAAATAGAACATTTGAGCTAATCAATGGCATTGTAAAAGTTGAGGTATGAAATTATGTCAATAAGTTGAAATATAAAGATTAAATCTTAAATTTGAGCGTAGTATAGAAACCAAAATTGAAACTTGACCATTATATAGTCTATAGAAAAAAAATACGATGTCATGCCACTTTGCCACATTCATACTCTTTTTTTGCCAAGACGTTTATAAATAGTTGAAAAAAAAAATCACCTTTAACCTTTCAACTACAAATAGCTTTTTTTTTTTACTAAGACACTTGTAAAAGTAAAATAATAAGATAACTGTCAGATATAAGTATGTAAATTATTTAGACTAATTAATGCCATTGTAAAAGTAAAGGACCAAATTATGTAAAATTAAAATATAAATATTAAATATCAAATGAAAGTATAATAGAGAAATCAAAACTACAATTTTACCATTATCTTATAATGAATCAAAAAGGAGAAAAATCATGTCATTAGTTGGTCCAAATAATCAACATTATTAATAGTTTTGGTAACTGATGTAGATTTTTTTTAAAAAAGAGTTGTTCCAAATCATCAGGTAAAATAATTTTTTTTGTTAGAATATTATAAATTAATACATTGTTAACTTACACTCTAGCCTCAAAAATTTTTAAAAATTTCGAGTCTTTTAAAAAATAATATAATCATAAATTATTATATGATAAAATTATATTTTAATCTCTCAAAAATTTATAATTCAATTATTCTCTTTAAAAAAGGTTTGGATTCTCAAAATTTAACATGATTTCGGAAAAATTAAATCATATATAAGAATTAAAAATTATTTTTTTTAGAATTTTCTCCTAAACCCTAATTTTAAAAATGATTTTAAGTGATTCGAACTTGCTTTTTGTTTTCTAATTGTCTATGATTTGTCTCTCGTGTGTATATAAGTGCAGGAAATCAATGTTTTGATGTATAAAACACAAGTAGTTGAAAAGGTAAGTTGTCTACTACACATGAATGGTAGTGGGTGGCACCCAAGTTCACAGATTTTGGTCGGTCTGGTTTCCAATGCCAACTTGTGCAAGTTGTGGGTCATCTTGCTTATAATTCATATTCCTTAGGTTTCAAGGTAGTGGAGACTGAATCGCGTCTCCTTTCGGCTTCATATTCCCAAAAATTCCGCCTTTCATTTTTTTTCCTTTTCTCAATTCCTCATCTTTTTGCTTTTAAAGTTAATTATACCTTTGGAAACAAGTTTCAACGCGGAAAAAAATAACGAGGAGATGATGGTGCAAAAGAGGTCGATTCATTTATATAAGTAGAAAGCCAAAAAACAGATAAGAGGATAGGAAAAAAGTTATGGGGGATAGGATGGCTAATTGCAGAAATAAGTGCTCGCGGATTGCTTAAAGGAAGAAGCAACCCTTTCTCATTGTTTGGAAGAGTATTTATAGAAGATGTCTTCTTGTTTACTAGTGTGACATGACAAATTATTATAGAAGAGGTTGTCATCATAGAGTACGTGAGAGATGTGCATAATGGGGTTCATTTTGTTATTCCTTCATGTAATACGAGGTTGTTACATTCAAGTAGGCCTCAGTGGTCCCTAAATAGAGTGTTCATACTTGGAAAAGTGTTCCCACTAGAAAAATGGGTCTAGATGAAAGGAGGATGTCTCATCAATCAGTGAACAATTCAGCAACGAATGGTTGATCCAGGAGGTTGAGCAATTGAAGACGGCTCGACGGATGGAGAGTAAAGGTCTACTCTCATATGTCGAATTGGAGCTTTCTGAAGGTGCCACATGTCTAGTTCATGTGGTGGTATAACAATTTTAATGATTCAACCATCATATTTTATATTCATTCATATAGATTATACATGTTAAATTTGATGTACTATAACCATTTGTGTTATGTAAAAAAACTTTCGACCGTTCAATAAATTTAATGATACAAAATTGTAAATTTCTAAAAAAAAATTCCGAAATTCGAAAAAGTAGAATAAGATATAAAGGATAAGAACATAATGACAGTTATATCAATAAAATAAAACAAAAAATGAAAAAAGATAGTATAAATATAAGGAGAGGAGTAAGTGGTGAAATAAACGAATTCTATAACAAGAAGAAGGTAAATATGAGGTTGGGCTTTGTTTTAGTTGAAAGCAGAGCAACCAAAGACCATCGTCCGGGTGGTGGTCGTGGTGGTGCTTTCACTTTCTCTCTTTCATGAATGGGAAACCGCCGCTATTTGTTTCTTTCAAAACCATTCCCTTAACCCAAAATAAATCCTCACGTCCGTTCAACTTTCAGGAAGGACTCTGTTTTTGTTTTTGATTTTGTTTTAATTATTAATTCATTATTATCATTTTTCGTTGGATTTTGTTGTAAAAATCGAAAACGAGAAAGGATAGGAGAACAAAGATGAAGGGAAGAGTGTCAAGGATTGGAAGCTATGCGATTGCATCTTCCTTGAAGGATCATCCTCACCAACCCTGCATTACCTGCACCACTTTTAACATCCTCGCTCCCATTTACAAACGCCTTTCTCATAAGGTTTTCTTATATATATATATATGTTATTGCATTGGATTACTCTTTTTCATATTTTGTTTTGTTTTGCATATATTGAATGGATTCAGGACCAGAATTGCCGTGAAAGCGATTATAGGGCATATTGGTTGGCCAGGAACCAACGAATATTGGATTCTTTATTATACGAGAGATCTTCCATTATTTGTCTGCAGGTATCTCTTCTCATTCCGATATTATTGATTGTTGTTATTATTATGAATCTGCAACAGCCTTTTTTTTTTCCCTTTTTCATTATTCTAATTTACATTGCCGTAGGAATTCTGGGTTGGAAATGAAGAGCTTGTAAATATGTATGAGAAGAGGCTTGGTGATGCTGGTTATCTTAAATTCAAGCTTGGACGTACCAACAACCGTGGTGATGGTAACTATTATTATTTATTTATCTAATTCAGTATATGAATATTACGAATAGTCTCTCAATATGCAGCCGCTTTTTAGTGCTTAACCAGTAGGCCATAACTAAGTCAGCAACCGCATAAGTCTTGATTAGGATAGCTGATGCCGACAATCATATAGTATCACTTTTCCACTTGTTGAGGGAGGCTGCCTTGGACGTTTTAACGGAAAAGTATTTTCTCATTCGGAGTTTTGTCTCCTGTATTTCGAGGAGAGCCCGAAGGAATTCACAGAGTTTAAGAAATGCTTCGGTTGATGTAGATATGACCTGCTAAAGAAAGGCTTTTGAGCCTTGGTTGATGGTTCGATCCTGCAAGCACAACTTGCATAATTAATATTTCGTACAATACTTGCACTTCTCCCAACTAAGGCACTATTTGAAGTCTCATGAATTGGGTTTTGAGGTTTAGGCCTTTCTACTTTCTATTTGCCCTTTTTCGAAATGGTTTATAGACATTGGGGTTCATGCATTTTGAAGGAAATGATAAAATGGTTACCTAAAGGTTAAGCAATGAAGTGGTCTATTTTTCTTCCATTCTAGATTCCTTCTAACTAGACCTTATTTCTGTTGGAGATAACAGGTCTGTTAACTGCGGTGCATAAGGACTACTTTAGGGTTATTAATTATAGGGAATTGCATTTCAATGATTGTGGAGACCGGGTTGCACAATTGCTTCATGTTGAGTTGGTTACCCCTGCTTCACAATGCCGAAACAACGATCCTTGCCAAGAAATTCTTATTGTCAATACCCATTTGCTTTTTCCTCATGATTCAAGTTTGTGTATAGTGCGATTGCATCAGGTAATACACCCTTTCTTACTTAACCTCAACTTTTTCATCAATACGTTTTCTTATCCTTGTTATATACTAATTCTTTGACAGGTCTACAAAATCTTGCAGTATGTCGAATCTTATCAGAAGGAATATAATCTTAATCCTTTACCAATTATGCTTTGCGGGTGAATATATGCTTCATTTCTTTTAGTTTGGACCAAATACTAATATCTTGCCCTTGTAGAGCCACACTAATTTTTTTCCCTTCTCATTTTCCTACAGAGACTGGAATGGGAGCAAACGCGGGCACGTTTACAAGTTCCTTAGGTCCCAAGGCTTTGTATCATCATATGATACTGCTCACCAGTACACCGATGCAGATGCACACAAGGTAAATATCTTTACGCTCCCACTAGGAGTACTATAGGAGGACATTGATATTTCACTTGACCTTTTGCTAAAACTTTTAATTAAATGTCTAGTAATTTTCTGATACCTGTGTTTTAAGAACAGTGGGTTAGTCACCTCAATCATCGGGGAAACATATGCGGTGTGGATTTTATATGGCTTCTCAATCCCAATAGTTATCGCAAACTTCTGAAAACAAGTTGGACTGAAGCAGTATTTGGCATGTTCAAGGTCAGGAGCTTAACATTGTCGTTCTACTTCTTCGTTCCCCTTGGTTTTCATTTTCTTTCTCTGCCCTGTCAGAATGTGTTTTTACTCCTTTGGAACATTTTTATCTGACGGAAAAGTTCTATTTCAGAATCAACTAAGGAAAGCTTCATTGACAGAAGATGATGCGTTTGCTTTTCTTAAGGCTGACAATGATGGTGATTACATTACCTACTCAGGTTTCTGTGAAGCTCTTCGACAGGTATTAGAACTTCCCTCCAATTGGGATCTCTTTTTTTTTCTTTTGTCATCTTGTTTCTTAGTAGGAGAACATAACTACTACAGTGTTCTGTCTTTCTACAGTTCAATATAATCGGTCATCGCTATGGACTAAGTGTTGAAGAGACAAATGACTTGTGGGTTCAAGCAGACATTGACGGAAACGGTGTTGTTGACTACAAAGAATTTCAGGTAACTCTTATGTAACGTTTTCTCTGGTGTTGCAAGAAGCACTATGCCGTTGTTGTGTATATGGTCTATAGACAACGCATAAATAATGTACAAAGCATTGAAAACAGACATTGTTAACTCAAATTCTTACGAATTCCATTGGGCAGACTTATCACACACACACACACACACACACACATAATGCTAATGCTGCGGAATAATGATTTTGCAGCTGCGAATCTGGAAACCTACATGGTCAGAGCCAAGAGATGGAGACATCAAAGAAGGCCAAGAAAGGGGCCATAAGGTGACAGAAAAATATGGTAGGAAGAAGCAAGCTACTGGTTTTAGTGTGAAGAATGCAGTTTTATTTCCTCCAGAAGTGGAAAAGGGAAGGTGGCCTGAAAATTATTTTCTCTCTGATCACGCCCGACTTACAGTGGTGTTCTCACCGATAACAATGCCTTGTTCCCAGCTAGCATAATGACAAAATCTGAGATGCAAGGAAACTTAGATGGCAAATTTTGTATGGGGCATTGAAATGAAGAGAAGTTGAAGGATCTAGAGTAGACTGTGCTCTATGCATGTTAACCATAGGAGTGCCCCAGGGAGAGCCTGAAAATGTTTTATGGTGCAACCCTTGTCCCATGGTTCTTGTAATACTGTTTGGTCAACATCAAGCTGAAGAACCTCAACTCTCTCATACTATCAAGCAGGGGACCCCCACTCCAACGCCAATGATCGCAGGAACATGAAATTTAAGGGCATCACTCCATCGAAGTGGCATTTCGTCAGTGATTGGGCGGATAATGGAACTGGTTCCCCTTATTTGCTGGTTAAACAGGGGAAATGGGAAGGAAAGAAGAAGCGGAAGGTATACATGTATATATTTATATATATTTCATTACATATAGGCAGGTTACAGGTAGTAATCAGTCTTTGGGTAGCATGGTGAGTCCATCTTAGAATAGAGCAGTGGCCCACTGAAATTGTGCATTAATGTAAAGTACTAGACTAGCATTTGAAGCATCAGAATGTATAGAGGGAAACCCCCATGTTAGTAGGTAAGGTGAAGGAAACATTGATCCAATAGTGAATCACTTTGCAGACAGATTATATATAAACTCCACCCAGTAAACATAGTAAAAATTTATATTTAAGCATCGTTTCAGAGGTTTTTTCCATTATGAAATTTTAATTTCTATATAAAGCTACTTTTTTACTTATTTCTAATAACCTTTTACATGAATAGAGTTGACAAAAAAAAGTAAATATAAGTTATTTTCTAATGAATGATATTGTCATATATTTTTTTGCCACCATCTATCTTTTTAATTTTAGAAAAAATATTCATTATTTTATAAACTGCACATATTAATATTTAGTAAATTTATGTATAAATATTTTTTTCACAATCTTTGAGTTTTTAATCATAAAAGCACCCCCTTAATTTCTTGTTCAGCACTATAACAACATATATACATATGAATTTTATTTGGAAATTTTAAAGAATTTTTGAAAACCGTGTTAAAATTTTAATTTAAACTGTTTGAATAAATTGAAAATGTTTTATACATTAAAAACTTTTTAAATTAAGTATATTGAAATTTTAAAAAAAGTAATAAATAAAAATAATGTTACAAATTTTAATATTTTTTAATTTTAAAAAGGCATTTTAACTTTGTTAAATATTTAGAGTAAAAATTTCATAATTGAAACAATGGAGGTTATTCCATTCCAAAAAAGCATATAGAAAGTGAAGTGAACCCTTAGTTTCACCTCTCCTAATTTCCTCTTTTCTAAAGTTCTTATATGTTGGTTGCAAGAATCCTCCTTTTTTGTTCTCAGTAATCACTGATTAATATTTAGTAAATTTATGTATAAATATTTTTTTCAATTTATTCAAACAGTTTAAATTAAAATTTTAACACGGTTTTCAAAAATTCTTTAAAATTTCCAAATAAAATTCATATGTATATATGTTGTTATAGTGCTGAACAAGAAATTAAGGTGGTGCTATGGAGGTTGAGAGTCGGAACAAGGATAATGGGATAGGCTAACTCAGAGGATAATTGTTCAGAGTAATTTTAGGGTGCTGAAATCTGATCTTTTCTTCACTAATCAAAGTATTTACAGGAGAGATCTCCTGGTCCATTAGCATGACATGGTATATTGCTATGAAGAAAATTATCCTCATCCAATGCGCGAAAGATGCATACCATGAGGCTCATTATGTTATTCTTTCAATTAATACAACGTTGTTACGCTTAGATAGGTTCACACTTAAAAAACGGATGGCTGATCCTTTTTGAGAAAGGCAAATGGCCTTACCCCAAGGCTTTGAGAATAGATGGGCAAGGACACGGGATGTTGGTGTTCCCTTTGTCCAAGTAAATGGCTCTTTCTAGTGGGGTCAACAGAAAGGTCAACGTTTTTTTGATGTTGACACGTGTTCGAGTAGCAAAAGGGTATAACAATAGCCCCAAATTCGAACAAGAGGTTACAAAGCGGCTTTCCACAATATATTGAGGATCTAGTGGTAGGAAATAACTTACCCTACGAAGCACCGGAGTTGTTTTAGGGTAACTGTCATAAATGCAGAATTTTAGGGGAAAAGTGCTCGTAACATAGAGCATCTGACATTGCACAAGTGGTCAAATGCCATTGGTCATGGCTATTTCCCCAGAACGACGTGTTTAAGTCTGTCAAGGAGTTCTATAAATGTGTTGTCTCTATGAAGTTTCAAAGTTTTTCTTTTCTATTGTTTGGAGTTCCTATTTGGGAGTCAGAGTCTTCAGGTGTGCAACCAAATAATTAACAAAATTTTTGTTACTCCCTCATATATTTTATGTACTATTTTCTTTAATATGGTTTCGAAATCAAATTTTGATATAAAAGTATTATTTTTGAATGCTAAAAAATTTATTTATAGATTAAAAAATATTAAAAATTAAATAAAGAAAGAAAATTGTTAAGACAAACCAATATTTGGTACTACTTCAAAATTAAAAAAATATTATAATAAATACTAAAGTAACAAAAAAATACCTAATATAATAAATATCCTTCAAGGAAAATCCTAAGTAATTAAATACAAAACAACAATTAATTTTCAATAATTTTAAAATTATCTTTATATAAAACAAATTTTGTAGCATGCAAAAATAATATTTTTTTGAATATTAAATATTGGTTGGCCTCAATCAAATCCTAACATAATTTTTAGTATGCAAAAATAATATGAAACATACTTTAAAAAACATACCAAAAAATATGAAAGGTATTTGTTTAATTTTCAATGTTTTAAATTTATTAGTATTTAGTACTAAAATGTATTAGTGATATCAAAGATTACAAAATTAATACAAAAATATGAGGGATTACCAAATATATTTATTTTCATGTCTTAAAATTTATTAATATATAATAATTTTTATAAGTATACAAAAACATTTTTTTATACCAAAATTTTCAAGGACACACTAAAAATTACGAAAGACTACCAAATAATGGTTCACATTATAAAATTTTAATTATTTATTTTTTAAAAATTTTATAAGTATGTAAAAATATAAAATATTGATTTCTTGTGCTAAAATTTAATTTTGAAAAAGTGCCGAAAAAATTATGAGTAACTATCAAATAATGATTCGTGTTATAATTTTTTTTTTATTTATTTAAGTTTTAATTTTTAAATTTATTAATTCTAACGTGAAAACCAAAAATTCTAAATGCATACCAAATATGATTAAAGAATATAGAATGATTTTTGAGAGATTTTCAATAATTATAAAGAACACAAAAAAAAATGATAAGAAAAATTTTCAAAGCTACTGCAGTAATGTCCCCTAGCATTTGGCATGTCATGAGGTCAATGGTAGGTGAGACATTTTTTATTTCTTTTATACAATTATGGTTTGCACCCAGTGAGATGAACACCCCACAATTTGGGTTCAGACCTCATCAATTTTTCATTGCCTCCGCCTGCCTGTTGGCTACTTCAGTTGAATCAATCTGTTGCCAAATTGTATTGGCAACTCGTGGCTGCCATCGCTACCGAGATGGTTGCCCGTTTGCACACTCTGCTTGTCTCTCTTGCTTGCCTCTCTGCTATACATGGCAGAGTTGATCATGATTACAAAGATCAACTCCTTAGCTCAGCCCAGCAGGAAAAAGATTGGTTGGTTTCTATCAGGAGGCAGATCCACGAAAACCCAGAACTTCTCTTCCAAGAACACAACACTAGTGCTCTTATCCGCCAACACCTGGACCAACTTGGCATCCCTTATTCTTACCCCTTTGCCAAGACGGGTATTGTCGCCCAAATTGGCTCTGGTTCTAAACCCATCGTTGCTCTTCGTGCTGACATCGACGCTCTTCCTCTTCAGGTCATCCTAAATTTGACCATCCTTTTGTTCCTAATCTTTTATTTATGCAGCTGATCATCGGAGAGTCCGTGTTTCTGTTACCCTGAATTTGTTTTTTATAGGAGCTTGTGGATTGGGAACATAGGAGCAAAATAGATGGCAAAATGCACGCATGTGGGCACGATGCTCACACTACCATGCTTCTTGGTGCTGCCAAGTTGCTTAATCTACGCAAAGACAGGCTTAAGGTTAGCTCTGACTTGGATTTTTCTCAACTGATTGTATGAGCCTTTGACTTAGCTAAAAATGCATTTGTAGGCTTATTGCAAATTCTTTTGTTCCTGTATTTACAGTTTCTGCTTGTTTATACGATATTATACAGGTTTCGTTTGGAACAGTGCCATATATACAACCTCCATTTCATAAATATAGTTTAATTAGGAACTTGCAAGAGATAAAAAAGATGCTATTAGTAGTCATTTTTCTCGCAACATCATGTAGTAGCATTTGACACTCTTCCTAATATTGATTCCATAAAACCTCATGTACATATATATATATATATATACACACAAGCAAACATATATGACAAACTAACATGTGCGCATAGGTAAATGTTAAAGATTCACAAATTTCAAGTTGGCTCAAGTTACATTTTCCCTTATATGCCCCTGAAGGGAACTGTCAGATTACTTTTCCAACCTGCAGAGGAGGGGGTGCTGGTGCATCTCACATGATAAAGGAAGGAGCTTTAGGTGACGCTGAAGCAATATTTGGAATGCACATTGATTATAGCACATTGACAGGAAGCATAACACTGGTTTCAGGGCCAGTCCTAGCCGCTACATGCATCTTTGAAGCCAAAATAGAAGGAGTTGGTGGGCATGCTGCGGGACCTCATTCAACTGTAGATCCAATACTTGCTGCATCCTTTGCAATTTTGGCACTGCAACAGCTAATCTCTAGAGAAGCAGATCCTCTCCACAGTCAAGTATGTTCCCATTTTCTTATCTAGATATCCATTCTCAAATTAGTTGTGACTTACCCTAACTTGTTGAAGTATAGGAATATTCTATGCCTATTCTTCGGCAAATTTGACATCCATCATTTACTGATACACACAAACAATGCATATATTCTGGTTAAAGTATGCAAGGCATCCAATGCAACCTAATGCCCGATGTCTTTGTTTCCCCTGTAAGGTGTTGTCTGTTACTTTTATTAGAGGTGGATCCGCATTCAGTGTGATCCCATCATATGTCGAATTTGGGGGCACTTTGAGGAGTCTCACCACTGAGGGCTTGCATAAACTACAACAAAGGTTGAAAGAGGTACACAGCAATATTTTGTCTTTTTAGGTTTTAGCAATAACCATGAGAATCATGATTTTCCCATTGATAGTAAGAAAACTCCTAGCATGCGTTCTGCCCTTAGCTAAGTCTTACCTTTTTGAGCTAATTGTTTTACTAACATATAATATGTGTGTGCGTGTGGTTCTTTTCCCTTTTTAGAGTGGACAAACTATTGTAACCTTTCTGGTTTGTTCATCTTTGTTAAGACATGTATCTATCTTAAGACTTTGATTTAGGATTTTAATAGGCTGAAATTAAGGAAATTAGGAGATTACCTTTCCTTTTTATGTATAGTTTCACTTGTATATATTTTCTCTAAGTTTGAGGGTAAAGTATGAAAATATATTCTGATTTTCTCTCTTTTCTCCTTTTCTTTTCTTCCTCTCTTTTCCTTTCAGAGCAGTAGCCACTCTCTTTTTCTTCTCTTTCTTTCTTGTGAAATTAACAATCTTCTTTTCCTCCTTCCTTTCTGAGATGCTATTCTCATAAAATAATCTTGTCTGCTATGATTTCTCTGTTGGCCTGCTGTATTGGTGCTCTGGGAATTATCATATGATTTTTGCTATTTTTATGAGAGTATCTCATTGTTCTATGTTCTTTGCTGCATTGCTGATGGATCATTTTTCTACTATCATAGATCAGCTTCAGGTCATATTATATTCAACTTAGTCTTTTAAGATCTTGGCTTCCTCCAAATTGTTTTGTTCTTAAAACCTGAGTCAAAGATGTCCTTTATTTTCAGCTTAAGCATTTTTATGTACCGGTAACTTACTGTAGGTCATTAAAGGACAAGCAGCCGTACACCGATGCAAAGCTTTTATTGACATGAAAGAAAAAGATCACCCTGTCTATCCTGCTGTTGTAAATGATGATGGCTTGCATCAACATGTTCAGAAGGTTGGTAGCCTTTTGCTTGGTCCTGAGAATGTGAAGAGGGGCAAAAAGATAATGGCAGGAGAGGACTTCGCCTTCTATCAAGAAAAAATCCCTGGATTCATGCTAAGCATTGGAATTAGAAACGAGGAACTGGGTTCAATTCATCCTCCGCATTCCCCGTATTTCTTTCTCGATGAAGATGTCCTTGCGATCGGTGCAGCCTTACATACCGCTCTTGCTGAACTTTACCTTAATGAACACAAACATTCCATTTTAGATGAAGCATTGTAAGGGCTTCTACAGTAATAACAATTCCTATGTAAAGATATTTTTCTCGTGTTTTATATGATGAAAGGAAGTCCAACGTTCCCATTGCAGTAGCACATTTGCAGAAGGTTCTGTTTTGAATCCCTTTCCATTATGATGGTTGTCTATGCTATGGCATAAATTCAGAACTAAGTTCAGTAAAAGCAATGGATATCTGTTTGGAAAGAGGGGTGCTGAGAACGCGGGAATAGGATCGAGTCTTAAACTAAGTAAATAAAGAAAAAACACCTAAACCCTAATACCATAAAGATACTTTAATTAAAGATCTCTTAGTAAAATAATAAATAAAGACACACACCTAAACCTAAATATCATAAACATACTTTTAATTAAAAAACATATAAAATACTCATTAACAAAATCTCCTAATACATCTCTTAATAAAATAATAATAATCAAATCTAACACTACTCCCCTCTAGAAAAAGAGCTTGTCCGCAAGCTCCAGATTGAATAGCTCCTACACTTTGTTTTTTCTCATTATTGAAAGTTGGGATATTTTAGTTTCCATATGCTCCTCTTCATTCTACGTAACATTGTCAAGATCTTTCATCTCCAACCAAAATATTTTTTACATTGATAACAAAAAACCATTCTCTCTTTGTTTTGTCATCTCTACACGACTCAACCTTCTAACAAATCGAAGGTTTGTCTTGCGGTTATTGGAGTCTAATGTCGATGCCCATCCCCCTCCGAATTGACTTTTTTCTCTGCAATGGTTGTTACGGCAGAAGTTCCCCTTCAGTTTGAAAACGTATTTTGCCACAATGATTCATGCAAGCTGATAGACCTGGTTAATTGTTGTTTTTCTCAAAGTTCTTGCCAAGTTCATTGCTTGAATTAAATTCGAAGGTTTTTGCATCTCCACTTCTAATCGAATGGAACTTGACAACCTTGTGGTAAGTATGTCATTCAATTGATCTACCCACATAGATTCAGCCCGAGGTAACAACTCATGAAATCGACGTCGATACTCCTCTATCGTTCCTGCTTGTCTCAACTCGATCGTTTCTCCGAGGAGGTTTCTTGAAGTAAAGGAAACCTCTCTTGAACAACAAGAGTGGTCGAACCTTGATATGAAATTAAAACAATCCAAATAGATTAATAAAACTCAAGATCAAAGCAAAACAAATCAATAAGATGAGTAGAAGTAATCGATTAGAAGAAAGAAGAGAGATCTCATCAAATCGATGCATTCTTGATGGATTTTTTTTATAAGAAATGTACTTCTTGAAGAGTTCTTAAGCTAGAAATCAAACAAATAGCCGCTATTTGATAGAATAGAGAAAACTGAACTAGATTTGAAAAGAAAGAATGGAAAATTGCAAACAAATTGAGAAATATCATATTCTTGATGTTTAAAACAGAAATCTTTGGATCTTGGAACTTGAAAGTTCACAAGAATATGGAGTGTTAGAAAAAGATTAATATAAACTAAATATTCAAGAAAGATGGAAAAAGATTGAATGGAATCCTATAAAATCCTTTACAGGACACAATTGGCTCTAACCAATCCCTAGGAATGACAACCTAGTAAGTAAATTGGTGGTTGAAGAGTCCACAAGTTAAAATTTTATTAATACAAGGGGCAACATAGCTTTTACATAGGAAAAGGCTAGGGGAATCCTTATGAAACTATTATTACTTGCTAAATAGGTTGTAAGTCAAATCACTAAGTTTAAACATGAAAAAAATAACAAAGTATAGAAACTAAGGCAAATAAAAAAGGGAATTCGGTCGACTTATTGGCTAAGGCATGGACTGAATTTTTACAAAATAAAATAGCATTATTGGGCTAAATTAAACATGCCCATACATCCATATTAACAAATAATACCTGAACAAAATAACTAGGTGTAAATTACTCCAAATGAGCTGGATAACATGATTTAAGCTCGTGGGCTTGCTTGGGCTTCTTCAAGTGTGACGCCGATTGATGTTATCATTCTCCCATATGGGCTCGTGGTCACAATTTGAGTATTTAAGTAAATAGGCAAGCTTTGACCTTCCTAATTCGTCCTCAATCCTTATTGAACTCCAAAGTTTATCATTTTGAAGTTTCAACTTTTCTTCTTGATAAAATCTCTGTATGAATAAATTGAGTTTTGACTCCAACTGCATAGATTTGAATCTCGTGATTGGAATTGATATGTATCAATACCAATATGTTTTGGTGTACTGTTTCAGATTTATCGATATATTTTAAAAATATTTAATATATGTATATACAAATATAAATTTATTTGTAAAATATAAAACTATCAAGCTTTTGGGCTATAATCATGCATTTGCAAACACCGTACATATCAACCCTGGTATACAACATACTTGCATACAAATATAATATGTAGTCATTCAATCACTTGTTAATTTGAATTACATAAATTTTCCTACAATTAATGTGGTCTACGTATAGGGGGTCAAAGGGGTGTAGCCCCCTTACAAGGTTGACGAGCCGTAGTCCTAACAAAAATTAAGAAATTGCACTTTGATTTCTGTGGAAAAATCATTAACATTTGCCAATTTTTAACCAAAACATAAACATACCCCATATTGAAAATCAATGTAATTTCTTATTGGAAGAACATTTGTTCCATTGTTTTGTTACCATATAGTTAACTACTTACCGTGAATAACAAACTCCAATAAGCATCCAGTTTAACAATTAACAAATTAATTAGGTGAATCAATAAAACATATTATAACATGCGATTAACATTTAATCAAATACGAATCATGCTATAAATTAATCTAAATAGAAAACATATATAGCGTATATAACAAATCAGTCAAATCGAACCAAAAAACATGTATCTCATACAATCACATCATTCAATCGAAAGTAGCTTGAATTTGTATCATACAAGTGGCTCAGGTACCACAAATGGATTGCCGATACACCTCTTGGCACAACAGTAAAATATATTATGATGACTACAAGCTATGGATCCATGTTTGAAGAACAAACTAGGATTGAGAGAAGGTCAAAAATATACCTTACGCAATCTGAAAACAACACAACAATGAAAAATTCTCAACCTCTACGTTATCCACCTAGAAGAAAACGATCAAAAAAAAACTCTAAAACTTTTTCAAAAAGAATTGAATTTTGTTGCTAGTCAAAGTTTTAATTCAGGTTACTTTGAGTATGGGATTAGTCCTTCCTTTTATTCAAAACCGTTAACCACTAAGAGGGAAAATATAATATACATCTCTTAAAACGAGATTTTCTCCTTTGCTTAAGGTGATATCGATTTAATTTAAATCCTAACATCTTTTTTTTTATTTTCTTAATCGAATTTTCATTAAATACAATATTTAATAATTCAAAAAGGCATATTTATAATTTAATCCTTTTTATATATATGCGCATAAGCTAAATACATATATTATGATTTATTTTAATATTGTTAAATTAAATTAATTATTAGAATATTTTTAATCAATTTAACTTTTAAGACAGGTTAAACATAATCCTAACCTTCATTACATTCCGATTGTCGCTACCAAAGAGTGTGACCCTCTAGGATCTTGTAACGTTGGTAGTAATATTAAAACAATTCTAATGTTACAAACAGTGAGCGACATCTAGCAATGCATTACTGCTACCTAAGTCATAAGAAGATGTGGTTCGACATGGTCTTCTATGATAATATTATTACGTAGTATATCCCTTTGTCCTTTATATTTAATTGAACACAAATCATGGAATAGTCTTACCTTAAATCTCTTGTTTCTTAATTTCCGAGTAAACTAAGATAAACAAATAAGTATGATATCTCATATCATTTAATTTGAGTATGCTCATGCATTTCTAGTTTCATTAAATCAAGAGGGCTAATATATTTCTCCCACTATGTAGGAGAGAAAAATCTTATCTTGATCACTCACATTGCACTGCACAAATTGTGGCACACCCAACATTAGTCTTTATAGTACAACCATGTATGAAAGATGTTTAATTATGTCAAAGAATACGATTCACGATGTTAGAACAATGATGATCTCTACAGAAAACCTGGGTGCCTTAGGCAATGGGTTGAACAGAGTAGAAATGCCTTGTTGGTTTGAGCACGCACAACCACTTATACATGCCCATTGTTTTCATTTATGGGGCATGGGTTAAAACTCTACCAAGAGCGTAAGTTCACGTTCCCTTAATAAGTGGTTGTGCGTCACACACAACTTGATCCAATGAGGCACTCCCGTTCTGGTTGAACTTGTTCACCTCAAGCACTCGAGTTCTCTATAAAATTGGGCAACAAAACTTTAGCTCAACCCGAGGACAATACCGTCTCATTGAAGGGCCCATCGATTCCGAACAAACAACACTTCAGAAACTTCTCTGGAAGCAGTTGACCTCCCTTAAATGTATTGGTTTTCTTTTTCTTTAAAAAAATTCGATGGAATGTAGTGGTAGGTAACTATATTACATATCACTTCATATTTTTTAAATTAAAATATTTTGTATATATGTTTTAGTATCTATAAAAACTATTTGTTTAGATATTTTTGAAAATGCATTAGGGGATCACTTTGTGAAGACAGTTGAAAACATGGTTCTGGATAAAAGAAATAATATTAATGAATAAATAAATGAAGTGATTTGATTTTGTAAAAAGTAAGTGTACTAGAATTTAGAAAACAAAAGTAATTGGGTGGTTGAGAATTGATTGCTTTAATGGTTTGATTAATCAATCATCCAGATTCTACAAACCGCCCATGCTATTAGTTGGGACACCAAACACCCCTTACTTTTCTACATCTTTTTCCATTATTGTCATTTAATTAAGTTTTTAATTTATAATTACACTCAATTAAAATTTTAATCACAAATTAGCAATCAAAATATATTTTTATCAAAATCATGTTTTTTAGTGTTTGAAATTATCAAAAATTATGAGGCTTTCGACTTGGTGAGAGAGAAAACCAAATATATTTAAAAATTTTGAAATTAGAACTATGAATGTCTACTTAAAAGAAAGCTACTCATATAATTTTTTTTTTCAGAATACAGTTTTCACACAAATATTTTCAGCCCAAAATGGGTGTGAATCACTTACAAGTTAGAAGATATAATTGTTGGGTGGAAGTGGGTGAGACTAATTATGGAGCAGAAAGAAATAAGAGTCTGAATTCTTGTAATTCCGTTGGTTTTGGGTTATCCCAAATATTTGCCACAAATGCAAGTTAGGCTTTCACTTTCTCATCCCTTCTGCTCCATACTTTATTTTATCTGTCAATTTTGGAACACCAAACCGACATAGCAATGCGTATTAGCCTTGCTTTCTTCCCGTCGAATTGATAGATCGGAACTGGGAAGGAGAAATATTCCAGATCGATCACCTCTTTATAGATAAAGTTTGGTATTCCAGGCTACAAGGATTATAGAGGTCCTTGCATTAGAAGTGAAATTGTATTTTACTTTTATTTTAAAGATAGATAATTTAATCTTTATATATTATTAGATCAAAAAGTAAATTGGTCATTTTGTTAAAAACTTTATCTATTTTTGGTGTTAAAAATTAGTCCATGTATACATGTGGCACGTCACATGTTATTATTTAGTTATTCCATCAATTCCGCTAATTTTTAACTGTCCAAATAGATGAAATTTTTAACAGAAAAAATTTATTTGCTCTTTAATCTATTGTACAGAGACTAATTTGCTCATTTTTTTAGTAAAAGAGACAAAATACAATCTGAATCTTAATATAGAGGTCCTCATGACACTTTTACGAATAATGGGTTAATGGAATATTTAACGTCATAACCAGGTTTCAAATATGGTCACATATCCATTGTTTTTTTAGACATTATAGGTTCAAATTCATACATGCGCACATTACACTATTAAACAAGTAAACTTACAAATCGAATCTTGATATCGATCATGGATGAACTCACTTCATCTAATGAATCTACTACTCGAATTCGTTGCACATCCTTTTTTTAATATATATTACACAGGATATGTATCATTAGTTAAGCTTTGATTTTAAATTGAAAATTTCCGATCACAGAAAATAATTTTCTTAAAAAATAAAAGAATTAGTTAGTTTGAAATTTAAATCAAAATTTTGAGGGATTCGATTTTTTTTATATATTATAAACATGAATTATAGTATAATAGCCTTTCGGAAACCTAAGAAAGGCAAAGAAGTTGAAAAAGAAAAAGGAAGACAAAGGTTTGTAATTTCAAGGTCAGCATCCCATGTGATATCTACTTTCCAATACATCTTTACACGCAAAAACTTAATATTTTTTGATCCCACGTTTCAGCCATCTCTACATTTCTTTTATAATTTTTCTCCAAAATTGGTATATGCTTCCTTCCTAAGCATAACATAACTAATTGTTAACATTTCAATTTTACAGATAAACCTAATTTTGGATATGATAGAAAAAAATATTATTTAAATTGTTATACCCCTACTTCGATATGAACACGTGGCATCACAAGAAGCATTTTGGAAGCATCTTCAGATGGTCTTTTTTAACTTGCATCCTCTAGCTACTATGGACGACCTTTTGAGGCTCTGACTTATACCACCCGACTGGTCACTACGTGATTAGCCATTAACCCGCTAAATAACAGACCCTCAATCCAGACACCCAATTTTTAGTAGGTATGCATTTATTCCCCAAGAGGGAACTACTAAGACTAGCAACTTTGTATTATCTAAAAAAAGAGAATGTCAAAATAATACTATACTTGATGACAACTAAGGTATAACAATCTTATCACTTGACTGATCACACATTCTCCATATCCTGAGTTTGTCAACGACATGCCACTACCGAACATGGGGTTCTTTTCCCCCTATATACACCCCAACACACAATGACAAGAAACTCTTCTCTCCCTTTTTGGCAACTTTTAAGCATTCAGCCCAGCACGTCCCGAATACTTACCTTAAGCTTCCTTTTTCCTTTTTCTCTCACTCCAGCTCTTTGCCTATCTAGATGAACCGACTTTCTTGTTACCATGATCATCTCCTCTCTTGTTAAGCACTTACATCAATATAAATAATGATGACACACATTTAATACAAGCATGTTTAGTAATATATGTTTTTTTTATCTCTACATAAAAGAAACAAAATTGATACAAGTAAAGAGATTGCACATTGAAAAAACAATGTAACATGAAGCTTAGGAATTTAACGTAAAAAGAGACAAATTCGAAGAAGTTCAAACATAGAAAATAAAGGTAAAATGAGTGGACATTGTGCTCCATGTGTATCCAACCGAAAGCTAGGCTAACAGTTAAGCAGCGCTTTCATGTCCAGTAGGATATATGGATGATGCATCCGACAAAAACTAATGCTGGCTCCTAACATACCAAACACATGTAGTTATGGTTAGAGATGTGACCATTTTTCATTGGTAGGCGGAAAACCAAAGAAAAAGAACCAACACCAAATTTAACAACCACTTTCGAGGTGGGTCATCGTGGATACATACGTGGCAATAGAACCAAGGTTTTCATAGCTGACAAAGCATGTGATTTGGCGGTACTAGATTCCCCCAACACTTGTCTGACAGATCACCACCTCTAAAAAAATTAAAATTTATTATTTAATATGATAAAATTGATAAAATATATAAATTATGAAAATTAAATTTATTATCATATCAATTAAATTTATTTAAAATTAAAAAATATTAATATCATGATTAATTACCTTTAATTACTTAATAGAATTAAATTATTCTAATTTTAAAAAAAAACTAATTTGCTTAATAGTAAAATTGAGAGAGAACAAGGGTCACTAAATCCACCCCAAGTTCGGTGGAAGATGGAAGAAGTATGGCATTATCATCGTCAAATTGGTTCTTTTCTCATCTATCCTTTTATCCGATTCAGCTCCCTCAATCTTGTCTATAAATCTGCCAACTCTGCTCCACTGGTTACCTCCCCGGCCCCTTTTTTCCTTACATATTCTGCCTTGGAGATCGGAAAGACCTCTAAAAAGAAATATTAAACTAAGAGGTTCTTTGTATGCTGAGTGGCACTACATGTGCTTGGGAATCCCATAGTTTTCCTTCATATACTATTAACCCCACCGTCCATCCCTTATTCCATCTCACTCTCTTCTATATAAAACCTACTCTACTACTGCTTAACCAAGTACCTGACTTAGTTATTTAAGTTAATTTATAGAGGAAATGGGTGAGGAAACTAAGCAGGTGAGAGACTGGCTTTGTTAAAGAAAGGAAAACAGTTTGCATGCACGTATATAATTCAATATGGGTTCCTTTTTACTAACTTATGTTGGCATTAATTGGAAATGTTTGGCAGGAACAACCGCCGGTAGAGGCTCAACCAGAGGAGAAAAAGGATGAGAAGGCAGAAGAGAAGGCAACAGAAGAAAAGAAAGGGGAACCACCGGCACCCACCCCTCCGCCTCCTCCTTTTATCTTGTTAGTGGACTTGCATTGTGTGGGATGTGCAAAGAAGATTGAGAAATCCATCATGAAGATTAGAGGTAATTATATATTTATCCATATAAATTAATTGGTATATATTTATTTGGTAAAAGTATCAAGGATCTCATATTATGAGTCATATTGTATTTTTATTATTTCTACTAAGAAAAAATAAATTAATTCTTATACATTAACTCAAAGAGCAAACCGTGCTTTTGTCTCCATTCCTGTTATTAAAAATTGATCTTGTACATTAGTATGAGATACATGTGGCATGTTATATGTCATTGTCTACTTATTCCAACAATCACGTCAGTTTTTAACAATACAAATGGATAATTTTTTTAACAGAAAAGATCAAATTACTGTTAATATAATGTTTAAGGACTAATTTATCTAATTTTTTTATTAGAGAAAATAAAATATACTCCGACTTGCCTCTTTGATTCTTTTACTTATTTATCTCTATTTTGAGACAAATAAAAATATACACAAATGGTTAGCAGGTGTGGAAGGAGTGGAGATCGACATGGCTCAAAACCAAGTGACAATAAAGGGAATAATTGAGCCTCAAACAATATGTGCTAAGATCATGAAGAAAACCAAGAGAAGAGCTAAAGTACTGTCTCCTTTGCCACCAGCTGAGGGTGAACCTATACCAGAAGTTGTCACTTCACAGGTCTCATCTAACGTCTTATAATTTCATTTACTTCATATATAGAAGTATTGAAGGGTGTTGATTGGTTTGATAATTCCAGGTTAGTGGATTAGCAACCGTGGAGCTTAATGTAGACATGCATTGCCAAGCCTGTGCTGACCAGCTCAAGAAAAAGATACTAAAAATGAGAGGTATAATGTTGGTTAAGTTTCATGCCAATTCAACAACCGTACCCTTTTGCCACTTAACCGCAAAAAGCTAGATGATAATTTATGAGTGTGATTGACCAACTGAATGGGAAACTAAAGAAATATAAGACAGAAAAGGAATTCCATATTAGGCAGACAATGGCGGTGGTGGGGCCTTTCCAACGTGACAAGCACTTAGTAAATTACATCCAAGGTTTGATAAATTTGAATATAACTTTAAAAGGATACAAAATGGTTACTGAACTATTTGAAAGTTTTCATTTAAGTTACTGAATTATTTAAAAGTTTTTATTTAAGTTACTGGGTTGTTAAGTGTGTTTTTTTAAGTTCGGTTAGTGAGTTTCAAGCGACGATTTAACGATCAATACGGTAGATCAGTACCCATTGATGAGTAGAAGAATATACCTTAGATCTAAGTCTTTTGACGGCTAGTGTAGGAGATTGGACAAGAAAGTTTTTTAGATTTTGGATCATAGATTTGTGATGACCAAAGTTGTTTCATGAAAATAAATGAACTATCAAAGAGAAATGGGATTAAGAGCTTTTGATTGGTGCAGCCGGTACAAGCCAGTGACTTAAATGAAAACATTTGAATAGTTCAATACTCATTTTGTAGCTTTTTGAAGTTGAATATTCAAAACATAAACTTACTACTAGTTTATTAACTTTGGGTATAATTTACCCAAAAATTCATTAGGGATGATTGATGTTGTTTAATGGACACATGTTACAGGCGTACAGACTGCCGTAACAGAGCATAGCACAGGAAAAGTTACAGTGACGGGCACCATGGATGCAAACAAGCTAGTGGATTATGTATATAGACGCACGAAAAAACAGGCAAGGATCGTGCCTCAACCAGAGCCTGAGCCTCAACCTGAGCCAGAGAAACAAGAAGAAAAGAAAGAGGGCGAAGAGAAGCCGACCGAAGAAGCCAAACCTGAAGAAAACGCAGAGAAAAAAGAAGAAAAGTCCCCTGAAGAAGGTGAAAACAAAGAAGAAGGGAAGAAAGAAGGATCTGCAGAAGCAGAGGAAAATAGTGGCAATCATGGTAACGAGGAGGAAACCATGAAGAGAATGATTTACTATTACCAGCCCCTTTACGTTATCGAGCAAATGCCGCCTGCTCCTCAGCTTTTTAGCGATGAAAATCCCAACGCTTGTTGCATTTCGTGATGATTTATCATTACGACAAACTTCTTTTTCTACCTGTAGATTATTTCAATTTTACTATAAGGTTGAGAAGTATACAGATAACTAGTATATATAATTAATGTTCAGTCCTTACCACTGGAGATGAGAGTTTTAGAGAAATCTGGTGGACGGTTCTCACATGATCAATCAGGGAATGTGGTAAAGTGGGATCATTTGTACGACTGGGTTGATTAATTACTTGACCATTCTGTACGAAAGGCATACTCATAATAGTTTATTCCATTATATCTTGAGCCCTTATACATGTCATACAATGTTGTGCTGAATGAGGATGATAATTTGTGTAAGAGCCCATTTTTGCCCGGCCCGATACAAATATAAAAACCAAATAAATAAATAAATTCTACTATTAATGTCCAGCTTTTACAGACCCAATTAACTTAGCCCAGATTACAGACCCAACTAAACCCAAAACCCTACTACAAAATAGCTCAAACTCGAATTTCCTAATACCAAACATAATTCAGCCTAAAATACCCAAAACCCCAGGCCCAATACACTATGGCCCGATTTGAATAATTTCCGGAAACCCCTAGGGTTTCCAGAGCCTCCTGCGCCGCTGCCACGCACACCTCTCCCCACGTACATGGTGCTACGTCCACCACCTCCGTACGCGTGCGCCTGCGCCTCTGTATGTTGTACCTGCAAGAAGGACAAACGAACACAACAAAGCAGAGAAGGCAAAGAAAAAAGCAGAAATCGACAGAAAATAAAGAAAAGAGAAAAAAAGAAAAGGAAGCGAGATGTTTTGGTTGTAATTTTGGTATTTCATTTTCGGCTATATAAAGCCAGTTTTCAGTATTTGTAAGGGGGGGACAAAAAACGCAAAAAAAGGCATATTGTATCACACACACATTCAATATACAGAAAAAAATTTCTTAAAGGTGATTCGAGTTTTTTTTTTCGCTGCTTTTCGTTTCATTTTCTTTGATCGAAATAAATATCCAAATCATCTTACTCAAGTTTTCTTTTCAAAGGATCGTATTTTAAAATCTTTTCAAAATTGCAACATTAAGACATTAAACAATCGATTCGGTACCAATTTTGGGCGTTACGAGGGTGCTAACCCTTTCTCGTGCGTAACCGACTCCCGAACCTGTTTTCTCAAATTTCGCAGACCTAAAATTTATTTTTAATGGTGAACCGATCACACATTAATAAAAGATCGGTGGCGACTCCACATTTTATTTTCAAAAGTCGATCCCCATTTTTCAAATCATAAAAATGGTTTCGACAATTTGATCTATTTGAAACAAAATTTTATACGAGTTTTTAATTTGTATGGAGTGTATCGGACATCGTTAAACACGAATTCAAATTTTGTTATTTTCATCTCCACCCCAAATATGATATATAAAAAAGTAAAATTTAAGTTTCCATTGATATTTTTTTAGTTGCCGTTAGTAACTTATTGAATCTATTTTAGTTATAACTAAGGAAATCTAAAAGAACAAATTTGGATCTACTTAACCAAATATTGGTTTTATAATATGGTTACATATAAGGAAGGATCAACACTGACACTACGATGTCTATCCTAACGATAGTATTGACATGGTCCTATAACGTCTTAAAATTTAATATTTTTATTTCAAAATAATTAACTTAATGACTACATTATCTTAAAATTTTACAAATTATGATTGTTGATGCAATCATTTTTCACGATTATTATAATTATTACAACATCATATATTTAATTATTAATATGTAATAAAAACAGTAATTATCACAATTTATTGTAATTTATGAAAATTGTGACTATGAAAAATAAAACTAAACTTTTTTTAAAAATAAATAAATTTTATAATAAGAATTTAATAAATAATCTTAAGTTTCATCAATCAAACATCAAATCTTACATCACAACCAAATAAACCAGACAAAATAATCTATTATCAAAATTATTTTTATATTCTTTGAGCCAAACCTCCATTCAATTTCATTTTTGTTGGAGAGAAATTTTTTTTTATTTTAAAGTATTTATATTTAAGTCACGAGCTAATCGAACACCAACTTAATTGTGAAATTATCAAAATAATCTTCTACGTGCAAAATAAGTTATATCGTTATGAGAGTGTTTTTGTTCTGTTTTATATATTTTATAAATCAATAAAAAAATGTACCTATAAATTAATAAGATTTGAACTAAGAATATCATGCATGCAAAACCTTTAACTTAATTTATCATTACAATCAAAACATCATTTCATTTTTATATGAATTTTTAATAACCATCATTGGGCATCTCTAATAAAAGTACTATGGAGGCCACTGTATTAGGAGTTAAATTACATTTTGCTCCCTCTATTAAAAAAATAGACAAGTTAGTCCATGTATATTAGATGAAAGAGCAAATTGTTCATTTTTGTTAAAAGATTCATTCATTTGTATCGTTAAAAACTGATGCGATTGACAAAATAACTAGACAATGACACGTGACATGCCATATATACATCATGTTGACATATAGAGATCAATATTTAACTGTAGAAATAGATGAAAGTTTTAATAAAAAATAATTTACTTTTAATCTAATATATAAGAATAATTTACCTGGGATAAAATGTAATTTGACAAGTGTAAGTCGTTTTTATTCGTAGAGGTAGTGATAAGGTGAATACAAAGGAACTAATTTAGGATTCTGCCCACACCGGTGTCTCATAATTAAGCTGTTGACTACAATAAGGAAACAGAAAAAGGGTTACTGAAATTTACATTATCGTAGAGCACTAAGAAAAGAATGAGGATGATGAAAATTATATGTAAAAGGAAAAAGAAACACAGAAAAAGATCCAAACTAGAAACATTAAATTACTAAAAGTAAACAAGGAAAGAAGAATCATGAGAAGAAGAAGGGAAAGGGTGAAAATGAAAGGTTGGGGTTGGTGTTAACAGCCTCTCCCTCACCCTTGCTAGCGCCACCTTGCATTCTCCTAACAGCTCCGCCATAATCGATACCTTAATCATTCTTCTGCTGGATGGAAATTTGAAGACCTCCAGTTCCACAAATCTCTTTTTCTATAAGAACAGAAAATATTGAACCTACTTTTAGCTTTCCCAAATCAAGTGTTGGAATGCTGAGATAGAAAATAAAGATGCAGCCAAACGTTTAACTTAAAAAGATAGAAAATATTTGTGGGGTCTACCAAGTACCAAACTTTTCTCTTTTAATTCTATTTCTTTCATTTTCATTCATAACATTATTATCCATAAATCTATATTGATAATTGTGTCCTTGATTAGAAATTATGAGTAGTTATAAAAATAGTATAAAAATATATATTTATATTGAAATTATTCATTAATAGAATCTTAATTCAGTTGGAAAACTATAAAAAAAATTAATTCTTTTTACAAAACAACTAAAATTTAAAATTTTGAAATCATAAATTTTTTAGATAAAAGTTTTCTATTTACAACATCAATGTCTCATAATTTAGTATTAATAAATTATTAATACTCACGTTTTATTTCTATTTTTTTCCGGTAAAGAATTTTTAATTTACTTATATATTTTTTTATTACGGCTTCATTACCTTTTAAGATATGTTATATATTGCATAAATATTATTGTTAATATAGGAGGATATGAATTTGAGTGCATTGAAAGGGAATATGGATAGTTATAAGCATTGTATTAAAAATAATAGATATTAACCTATAATAAAATTGTTAAAAGAATATTTTATATATTCATTATTACTTATCAAACTATGTAACATAGCATGACCTATTAATTTACTTTTAAAAATAAGAAAAAAAATCTCACAAAAATGAATATCACATGCACAAATCAAATTATAATTTTAAAATAAAAGTAAAAGATAACATTATAAATATAAAAATATAAATTAAAGTAAATAGTTGTAAAAAAAGTTAATTTTCAAGTATTTAACAAAAAAATTATTTTCTTATTTTATCTTTATTTTTAACATAAAAAATAATATAATAACTAATACTTTTCATTTAAAATTCTACTAAATAATGTCTACTTTTATAAATTAATTATATAAAATCTTTTAAATTTTTGTACATACAAATTCTTATTCAAAAGAAAATAGCTAATTTATATTTTTTATATTAATATTTCATATTTATTCTTAATTTAAAAACATTATGATTTTCCTATTATATATATTAAAAATGTTTTCTAAATATAATTAATTTAATCTATGTGATAATCAACACATATTGCAAGAACATGGCGTGTACATCAAGCCATGTGAATTAACGAGTGATGCTCACATGTACATGAAAGTCAAACTTTTAACTTTGAAATTTCAGATTACGACTATGTAACTCTGGAATTTTAGTTTATGATTTTTAAATTTATTTTATAAAAAAGTGAATTATATAAAAAGAAAAAAAAAGTTTTCGATTATTGCAAATTGTGTGTGTTGACACCATTTTTTGGATGAAAACGGGGTCGACTTGGATTTTGAAAATGAAAACGGGAGTCGCCACCAATCTTTTATTAAGGTGTGATTGGATCACCTTGAAAAGTAGTTGCTTTTAATAAACGAGTGGATTTTATTAAAACAACAATTTTGGTCTGCGAAATTTAGAAAACGGGTTCGAGAGTCGGTTACGTACGGGGAAGGATTAGCACCCCGGTAACGCCCAAAATTGGTACCTAGCCGATTACCTGATGTCTTAGTGTCGAACATTGAAAACTTTAAAGAAATTTAAAATACGATCCTTTTTTTTTAAAAAAAAAATTCGGATGGCATGAGTTTAAATTCAATAGGATATTTGACAATTTGGTTAAACGAGAAATCGAAACCCAGTACCTTAGGGCACGTTCCTCGAATTTCCAAACGCAAAACATTGCCTTATTTTTGAAAAGTTTTCAAAAGGATATTTAGCTATTTGGTCGAACGAGAAATCGAAACCCAGTACCTTAGGGCACATTCCTCGAATTTCCAAACGCAACATATTGCCTTATTTGGAAACATTTCCCTTTTTAAAATATGATATTCATGTGCATGGCGGAATAATAAACATGATTATGTAAATAAAAAAATGAACAAAACGAATAATAAATAAATCATACATTCCATAGCAAATAAATAAATAAATAAATAAACTGAAGCATAAAAAATAGACATATAAATACATAGTAAATGATCATACAAAACAATAAAGGAAAATAGATGAAAATTATAAAATATGAACATGTATATGTACATGTATATTTAAGGGAAATATGTATAGTATGTATATTCATAAAATTATAAAAAAATGAAAAAATATATATGAATTATAAGATATAAAAATATAAGTATTTACATGTATATGTATATAGATTATAAAATACAAAGATATGTAAAATATAAGTATGTACGTTAATTTATAAAAACAAGAAAAATATATGCATATATGCATTATAAAATATATATATATATATAGTAAATATGTACACATATACGTATATACGTATATAACTATCATAAAATATAAAAAGTATGTATATAAATATATAAAAATATAAAAATATATACTCCTATATATATAAAAGCAATAATAATAATAATAAATGATAATACGCTAAAATAATGAAGAAAATAATAAAAGTGTTAAAAAGGGACTAGATCGAAGTAAAAGCAACAACACGGGGCAAAATCGAAAATAAAAAACAAAAGGGACTAAATCGAGAGAAAAGTAAAATTTAAGAGCCAAATTTAAAAAGAAAAGCAAATTAGGGCCCAAATGCAACACGAGTAAAAATGGAGGGACCAAAATGGGAAATATTCCCGCTCACCAAAACACTGCGCTTCAGGTTGGACCAAATTGTAAATCAGAATAGATTTCAGGGCGAATTTAAAAAACCAAAAAACCAGATTGCAAGATTATTTAAAAGCGGAAGGGCTAAAGATGCAATTAGCCCTTCCGTCGAAAACACGCGGATCCTCTAGGCGGGTCGGGTCGTCGCGCGGGTCAGGCCATATCAAAACGGCGCCGTTTTATATCAGCATTTAAGCCCAAATTTTCTGAAAAAAATCCATTCAGCCCTTCTATTTTAAAAAATAAAATTTCAAAACTCTCTCCTCTCTCATCTTCCTCCCCAGAATCCGGCCGCCGGTCCGGCCCGGCCTCCGGCGTAGCACTGCCGCGTGCGGTGGCCGACGTCTCAAAATCAGATCTTTTTGATCCTAGTTCAAAGCTGAGTGCCTCTTAGGCACGGATCTGGGGCCGAATCTCGTGAAACAAAGGCCCAAAGACCCGAAAAAAGGCGAAACCGCTCGCCTTCCTCCACGTCCGGCGCGGTGCAGGTAAAAAGGTAAAAAGCCTTCTCCTTTATTATTTTTCTTTATGTTTTCAAGTTAAAAATAAATAAATAAACTTGAAAGAAATAAAAACAGTAAGCAAAAGAAAAGATAAAACTGAGCAAAAGATCTTCAACCTTTTTCTTTCTGTTCTTTTATAAAAATCGAGGCCGAACCCCCCCTTTACATTTCGGTTTGAATGGCTTATATAGCCATTTACAACTTTTTCTTTTTTAAATCCATTATGCTGTCATTTCTCTTCTTTTTCTTTGCTGTTGTTGCTGCTTTCTTTGCTTGTTTGCAGGTGAGCAGTTGAGGGTTGTGGCGCCGGTCAGAGGGCAGGTGGACGAAGGGACAGTGGCGTCTGATTTGGAAATTTTATTTTTCTGATTTGTGTTTTCTAGGCTAGGGTTAGATTTGGGTTCTTGTTTTGTGTTTAATTGGGCCTCGGGCAAAATGGCCTGTAACAGCTGCCCCTCTTTGCTCGTTGTCGTGTAACGAGAATAGAGCAAAGACCAAGAAAGGCCAATTTTGCCCGGTCTTGCCGAATCTTGACTTCTTCTAGTGCTTCTTTTCTTCAAATAGCCTCCTTCCAGTCCACTATGTCTTGTTGCTTCGATCCACTCCACTGCACTTCAGAGTGTTCTGACTTGCAGCTTCAATCTTCTTCGCAACAACTTTAAGAGGACGATATTTGTGGTTTTAGTCTGCTCCACTGCTACGTCAGGGAGATAAGACTTGATGCGATCTGCTCTACTGCAACCTCAGAGAGATAAGATCCTTTATTTTAACCCACTCCACTGTAACTTCAGGGAGATAGGATAGTGTCTTCGATCTGCTCCGCTGTAATCTCGGGGAGATAAGATCTCTGGCTTCAATCTGCTCCACTGTAACTTCAGGGGGACAAGATCTGTAATTTCCAATCTATTCCACTACAGGTCAGGGATATAGAACTTGTGGTTTGAATCCGCTTCCTTACACTTGAAGATAAGATTTGCTGTCTTTGATCTGCTCCGCTACGGCTTAGGGAGACAAAATCTGTAACCTTTAACCAGCTCCAATGCAACCGATGGAGGCAAGGCTTTGTTTTTGATCTGCTTTGCTGTTAATGCAGGAAGGCAAGATCTGCTTCTTTAACTAGCTCCACTGCAATCGATGGATGCAGGGCTTTGTTTTCGATCTGCTTCGCTATTAATGTAGGAAGGTAAGATCTGCTTCTTTAACCAGCTCCACTGCAATCGATGGACGCAAGGCTTGTTTTCGATCTGCTTCACTGTCAATGCAGGAAGGCAAGATTTTTTTGTCTTCAACCAGCTCTATCACAACCGAAAGAGGCAAGGTTTGTGTCTTCGATCTGCTTCGCTGTCAATGCAGAAAGGCAAGATCTTTTGTCTTCAACCAGCTCCATCACAACCGAAAGAGGCAAGGTTTGTGTCTTCGATCTGCTTCGCTGTCAATGTAGGAAGGCAAGATCTTTTGTCTTCAACCAGCTCCATCACAACCGAAAGAGGCAAGGTTTGTGTCTTCGATCTGCTTCGCTGTCAATGTAGGAAGGCAAGATCTTTTGTCTTCAACCAGCTCCATCACAACCGAAAGAGGCAAGGTTTGTGTCTTCGATCTGCTTCGCTGTCAATGTAGGAAAGCAAGATCTTTTGTCTTCAACCAGCTCCATCACAACCGAAAGAGGCAAGGTTTGTGTCTTCGATCTGCTTCGCTGTCAATGTAGGAAGGCAAGATCTTTTGTCTTCAACCAGCTCCATCACAACCGAAAGAGGCAAGGTTTGTGTCTTCGACCTGCTTCACTATCAATGCAGGAAGGCAAGATCTGTAACTTCATTGATCTGTCCCTTGGGGAACATGACCTGTATGTTCTATTTTATGAACCTAATTGTGCCTAGTGATTAGGATGACATAATCAGAATGAATCAAATGCTCCTAACTAGATATGTATGAATGACATTTGAATGAATGCAAAATGTCATGAAGATGATTCCTTAATGCTTAGGTTAACATCACGGAAAAACTTATTAAGGTTTTATCACTGACGTACTACCACGCCTTTTTGCTCGTCTGGTATATCCAAAGAAACACTTAATCTGGTTGCCCCCACTGTAAACCTTAAAGTTTAATCTATTAGGGCACAAAATTTGTACCATCATTCTCCCTCTACAATCCAAGGGTAGAAATATGGTTTTTCCTCAATCCTCTTTTATCACAATTCAAGGATATAGGATCTTAATCTTTCTGGTCCCCCTTACACCATTTCCAGGGTGTCGTTTCAAAGACTCATGCACAAATGAAGGCTCTCTTCTCCGAGGTAACCTCTTCCTATTGCCTAGTGATCATTGCTTGCTTGTTTATTTAAGCTTTTCATTGACACGACATCTTGTCCTTTTGTTCAATCAATGCATTTGTCAACAAAATCCAAAGAGAAAGTCCAAACTTAGACTCTTCCTTCTCAAATTTCCAACCTTCAAATTTGGCATGTTCTAAACAATAGTCCTGTTTCAGGTTCCTGTATTATTTAGAAACTTTTCAGAGTAATATGCAAAACTTCCTTTGTGAAAGTTTTATTGGTCCATTAATCATTATTCCAATGCTTGCAAAAAAGGTCATAACAATGGATAAGAATAAAGTTGGTTCTGAGCATAGCTCGAAAGAACAAATTATCGAAAATAGTGAAGAAGGACAACAAAAGAATTAATTGGGAATGTATATCTTGGAAAGAAAGAAAAAGTATTCCAAGAACAACAAATAACATGAGAATTGGGTGCCCCAGATATCACAGCTTGAACTTCTCTATACAAACTTTCTGAAGACCCTTTTGAGTTGGACATGTGTTTAGGAGATCTACAATGCTCTGTCGATGCCCTCAAGATGTCGCCTATCCTTTCCTGTTGATTCAGGCATGGCAAGATTAACACATGCCTCAATATGAACAAAACTTGAGCAGCTTATATCACCTCCTGCCCCATTTTGATCAGTATTTGAGCCGCCCCTTTCGGGTTTTCAACTCAAATCCCCTTTGGCCTAAGGTGCCCTTTGCGGGTTTTCCCCTTAGCCTCTCCATTTTTACTTTTTCATTTTTCATTTTTTTCATCTTCTTCTTCTTCTTCCTTTTTTTTTTGAATCAAAGTGCCCTTTTGCAGGTTTTCCTTGGTCCTTCCTTCTTCTTTAAACGAAGTGTTTCTAGACTGGATCCGAGTTTATAGGATTAGCAATCTCACTCAGGATCAGTGCTCTCCTAAAAATGGTCTTCTTTACAACATAGGGACTTTCCTAGTTTGGCATTCATTTCCCTTTAGAATCTTTTCGTTAAGGAAGAATCTTTTTCAACATCCAGCCCTCTTGTGGAATTCTCTGAGACGAGCATGTTTATTATGGGCTCATATTATTTATTTATGGTACATCTGACCCTGATGAATAGCTTTTAACCCTTCTCCTAGGGCCAACTGATCACATTGCGATTGGATCCCTTCAACAAGCAATGAGGGGATTCTAATAGGTAGAACTACCTCAATCCTGTAAACCAAAAAGAGAAGTGTTGCCCCAGTACCGATGTTCGACAAACAATGAGGGTAAATGGTAATTTCTCACGTCAATCCTCGTAAGTCTCAGTCATTTTCCTTCAATTTTTGATGTTCAACTCTAGGAACTTCAGTGACGAATCGTGGTGTCCACTTCTGAGCTAATTTGAAACTTCAGCTATCGTGCTATTGTTTAACCTCAATGCATTCTCCAATACTCTCTTCTCTAAAATTCTGTATCGGTATACGATGACTTTAGCTCATGAAGTAGCCTCTCAAAATGAAACAATGCCCATTAGAAGTCTTCGATAATGGTGATGTCCATGCCCCATTGTGCTCAAAATTTGAGTCGTCCTTTTTCGGGTTTTCAACTCAGATCCACCTTTGGTCAAAGCGCCCTTTGCGGGTTTTCGCCTTGGCCTCTCCTTTTTTCTTTTTTCCTATTTTGACTTTGATTTTTTTGATTTTTTGATTTTTTGAATTCATGAGATTAGGCAAGTTCTGGTCATGCTTTTCGACCAGAATCAATGTTATTCTAAAGTTTTCCACATAAGATCTTCCACTTTTATCTTGTATGTGAGAAACCTTCTTTGGTACCAGATTTTTTTCATAGAGCCCTTTTGGGACGCAACTACGACAGAAAAATTTGGATCTCTATCTTTAATCAGGATAAAATCCAACAACATCTTGAAGGGATGGAAACTTCAACTTCAAATGGGTAAAGCTATGCTGACTCAACGAGAGAGGCATTGCCCCGGCAAAGAATTGCATCGTTCGCACTGTAAATTTCTGACATCGTGCTGTTGTGCAAGTTTTATTATAAGAATCGAGGCATACCCTGGTATGATCATACAAAGACATCTTTGAATTTTTCGTCTCTGTAGGCAGGTCAATTCTAGTCTTCATCAAGCTCACAATTTCTAATGATTCACTGAGAGGTAGGATCTGTTTATCCTTTTGTTCTACCATCCTCAACAAGTTTGGAGATAAGCTACGATCTGTGTCATCTTCAAAGTCGTGAGATCCCTCTAAACACATGTCTCGCTCAAAAGGAGATTCTAAGTCTGTAGCAGTGTCATTCAAGTCGTTGATATCCAGGGACCTATTGTAGGTACAAAATAATATATAAAGAATGTATGAATTTAAGAATAATTATCTGCACAGTATGATTATGAATGAATGAAAGAATGATTTGGATGGAAGAATAAAAGAATAATCAATGAAAAAATATTAGTTCAAAAGATCGCAAAGATGCATTCCATTAAAATAATGACGTTCAGACATAAGCCTTTTTCACAAAAGACTTCTTGTTGCTCTAGGCTGAAAGCAACATGTGTGTTTTGAATATTACTCTGAGTAAGCTCTAAATACTACAAAGGTTTCTTTAGAACACTCCCAGGTTTATAAGGACGAACACCTAATAAGATCCCTTTTCAATTATGCCTTCATATATGGTATTGATGTGAAAACTTCCCAACACTTTCTCATATATTGCGTTCACCCCATTTGTTAATCATGATTGGGTGGCGAATTTTCTGCATTAGATGAGTCACCAAACTTGACGACACCCATGTTGATGAGCTTTTCAACCAGTTTCTTGAAGGCTATGCAGTTCTCTATGGAATGCCCCGTATTTCCCGTATGATACTCGCATTGTGCATTCGCATCGTGCCATTTGGGGTTCGGAGGCTGTGGAGGTTTCGTGTAGAGAGGGGCGACAATACGTGCGTTGAATAAGCTTTGATACAACTCCTTATATGACATCGGAATTGGCGTGAATTGAAGGTTCTCAGTGCCTTGCTTCACATACGATTCTTGTCTAGATGAACCTTGCTGACTAGTAATCACCTTTCTTGGCTGTGTAATCGATTTGTTGTAGGTGTTCACATTGCTCACCTCATTTTCCTTCTTCTTTAAGTCTGACCTCCTATTATTTTCTCCAGCATCAATCTTTCCACTTCTCACGGCACTTTCAATCATTTCACCGCTCATGACTATGTCTGAAAAACTCTTCGAAGCACTTCCTAACATGTGGGTGATGAACGGGGCCTTCAATATGTTGATGAAGAGCATTGTCATTTCTTTATCTAGGAGTGGCGGCTGAACTTGGATAGCGACCTCCCTCCACCTTTGTGCGTATTGCCTAAAACTTTCATTAGGCTTTTTCTCCATATTTTGAAGGGTAATTCTGTCAAGGACCATATCAGCTACATGACTGTATTGTTTCATAAAGGCTTGTGCTAAATCCCTCCAAGAACTAATCTGGATACGCGTCAATTGATTGTACCACTTAGACGCTGCCCCTGTGAGGCTATCTTGAAAGCAGTGTATGAGCAGTTGGTCGTTGTTGACGTATCCGGCCATACGCCTACAGAACATAGTAATATGAGCTTCTGGGCAGCTGCTCCCATTATATTTCTCGAATTCCGGCATCTTAAATTTGTAAGGAAGCACCAAATCCGGAACTAAACTCAGATCTTTCGCATCTATTCCACGATAGCCGTCGATACTTTCTATCGCCCTAAACTTCTCTTCAACCCATTTCCATTTCTCCTCAAACTGCTTTGGTAACTCCTCCTTCATCTTGTCTTTCTCCGCTACTTCATCGAAGTCCGGGACAACCAGATTATCGTCAGGACTAGAACCAGATCTACCCTGAAGGTTCTTCGGTATTGAAGCGTCACCTTGAAAGTGCTGAGGCCTAATCGAAACAGAAGATCTTCGTGGATGTGGTTCAATCTGAATTCGCGCTTGCGGAGGCGTGTATCCTAGAGAAAAAAGTGGCTCATCATTGTTTCCTTCTTCATCGCAAACCACAGGATTTTTCCTTTTATCCACTCCCTTGGTTATTAATTGCGTCAATTTAGTCATTAGTTCATCCTGAGACTCCTTCATCTTTTGTGCCATGTCTTTTTGGATCTTTTCCATATGTTCTTTCATTTGCACCTGTAACTGGTCTTGCATCTTTTTTTGCGTTTGCTCCAGTTTCTCTAATCTTTGATCCATTTCTTTGGCTTTGCGACGAGTACCGTAAGGATGTTTGGTTGATTGGTTTTCCAGATTAGCTGAAATAATTTTACATAATTAGGGTCACTTCGTGAAAATCTAATGCATATGATGCAATGTAATGCAGATGCATGAAATGAATGCCTAAAGAGACGTTGATTCTGATTCAATTACATTTAGGAAACTTTTCTATAAAGTAAATTCCCTTACATAAAACGGATACATGTACGACCTTACCCTTATATTCCAAGAAACAACATCGATTTTTTCTTCATCCGCATGTTTGAGGTAATCTCACCAATAGATGCCATTGCTAGCTCATTTTCTTGATCTTAGTCGCGATCCATCATCTGCCCATCTTCATAAGGCTCGTCAGCTTGTTGAAGGCTTTTGGACAATCGTCTCGAATCCCCAGGCCACCAAGCAAGGTCACGAACTCCTCCATCGCCATTCTTGTGTTTCTCAGAATATGTTTGGGAAGTCGTATTGTTTTCCACTTTATCAAGGAATTTGTATTCCATGACAAGATTTCTAATTTAGTAATTGGATTTGAATCCATATCTCTTTCCTAAAATGCAATGCAATCATAATCAAAACAAAACAAGATCGGTTAGTAAAAAACAGAAGCAAACAAGGAAAACAAAAAGTACCTAATCGGGTAAATACTAGGGGTTTGGAGTGGCTCTACCTAGGTTAAGTTCCTAAGTCTACTATATGAGGGTTGGTTCTAAAGTAAGGGTACCCGAACCAGCAGATTCCTCGATCCTCACCCATTATAGGCTCATACGGACTGAGTTCAGTTCAGGGGAATACATTTCCCTATGGCCCTGCGGAGATGAAAATCTCACGAAGACATAGGTACGGATGTATCCCGAAAGCGATTCACTATCCCATGCGGAGGTGAAAACCTCACGAAGGCGTAGCTTCTCACTCCCACTTAAAAAGGGTGTGACCAACGGTCATGCAATGCAATGTGCAAAAATAAATCTGAACTTAAACACAGCAATTATGAATCACAATGACGAAGATCATAATAAAGATAAAAATACAATGAAAGGATCGTATATTTAAACTAAGTTTTTGATTTTTGACAAAAAGACAAAAAGTAATCAACTCATGGCTTGACTCTCGTGTTTCGTCCCCAGCGGAGTCGCCAAGCTGTTGACACCATTTTTTGGATGAAAACGGGGTCGACTTGGATTTTGAAAATGAAAACGGGAGTCGCCACCAATCTTTTATTAAGGTGTGATTGGATCACCTTGAAAAGTAGTTGCTTTTAATAAACGAGTGGATTTTATTAAAACAACAATTTTGGTCTGCGAAATTTAGAAAACGGGTTCGGGAGTCGGTTACGTACGGGGAAGGATTAGCACCCCGGTAACGCCCAAAATTGGTACCTAGCCGATTACCTGATGTCTTAGTGTCGAACATTAAAAACTTTAAAGAAATTTAAAATACGATCCTTTTTTTTTAAAAAAAAAATTCGGATGGCATGAGTTTAAATTCAATAGGATATTTGACAATTTGGTTAAACGAGAAATCGAAACCCAGTACCTTAGGGCACGTTCCTCGAATTTCCAAACGCAAAACATTGCCTTATTTTTGAAAAGTTTTCAAAAGGATATTTAGCTATTTGGTCGAACGAGAAATCGAAACCCAGTACCTTAGGGCACATTCCTCGAATTTCCAAACGCAACATATTGCCTTATTTGGAAACATTTCCCTTTTTTAAAATATGATATTCATGTGCATGGCGGAATAATAAACATGATTATGTAAATAAAAAAATGAACAAAACGAATAATAAATAAATCATACATTCCATAGCAAATAAATAAATAAATAAATAAACTGAAGCATAAAAAATAGACATATAAATACATAGTAAATGATCATACAAAACAATAAAGGAAAATAGATGAAAATTATAAAATATGAACATGTATATGTACATGTATATTTAAGGGAAATATGTATAGTATGTATATTCATAAAATTATAAAAAAATGAAAAAATATATATGAATTATAAGATATAAAAATATAAGTATTTACATGTATATGTATATAGATTATAAAATACAAAGATATGTAAAATATAAGTATGTACGTTAATTTATAAAAACAAGAAAAATATATGCATATATGCATTATAAAATATATATATATATAGTAAATATGTACACATATACGTATATACGTATATAACTATCATAAAATATAAAAAGTATGTATATAAATATATAAAAATATAAAAAATATATACTCCTATATATATAAAAGCAATAATAATAATAATAAATGATAATACGCTAAAATAATGAAGAAAATAATAAAAGTGTTAAAAAGGGACTAGATCGAAGTAAAAGCAACAACACGGGGCAAAATCGAAAATAAAAAAACAAAAGGGACTAAATCGAGAGAAAAGTAAAATTTAAGAGCCAAATTTAAAAAGAAAAGCAAATTAGGGCCCAAATGCAACACGAGTAAAAATGGAGGGACCAAAATGGGAAATATTCCCGCTCACCAAAACACTGCGCTTCAGGTTGGACCAAATTGTAAATCAGAATAGATTTCAGGGCGAATTTAAAAAACCAAAAAACCAGATTGCAAGATTATTTAAAAGCGGAAGGGCTAAAGATGCAATTAGCCCTTCCGTCGAAAACACGCGGATCCTCTAGGCGGGTCGGGTCGTCGCGCGGGTCAGGCCATATCAAAACGGCGCCGTTTTATATCAGCATTTAAGCCCAAATTTTCTGAAAAAATCCATTCAGCCCTTCTATTTTAAAAAATAAAATTTCAAAACTCTCTCCTCTCTCATCTTCCTCCCCAGAATCCGGCCGCCGGTCCGGCCCGGCCTCCGGCGTAGCACTGCCGCGTGCGGTGGCCGACGTCTCAAAATCAGATCTTTTTGATCCTAGTTCAAAGCTGAGTGCCTCTTAGGCACGGATCTGGGGCCGAATCTCGTGAAACAAAGGCCCAAAGACCCGAAAAAAGGCGAAACCGCTCGCCTTCCTCCACGTCCGGCGCGGTGCAGGTAAAAAAGGTAAAAAGCCTTCTCCTTTATTATTTTTCTTTATGTTTTCAAGTTAAAAATAAATAAATAAACTTGAAAGAAATAAAAACAGTAAGCAAAAGAAAAGATAAAACTGAGCAAAAGATCTTCAACCTTTTTCTTTCTGTTCTTTTATAAAAATCGAGGCCGAACCCCCCTTTACATTTCGGTTTGAATGGCTTATATAGCCATTTACAACTTTTTCTTTTTTAAATCCATTATGCTGTCATTTCTCTTCTTTTTCTTTGCTGTTGTTGCTGCTTTCTTTGCTTGTTTGCAGGTGAGCAGTTGGGGGTTGTGGCGCCGGTCAGAGGGCAGGTGGACGAAGGGACAGTGGCGTCTGATTTGGAAATTTTATTTTTCTGATTTGTGTTTTCTAGGCTAGGGTTAGATTTGGGTTCTTGTTTTGTGTTTAATTGGGCCTCGGGCAAAATGGCCTGTAACAGTGTGAATAAAGAAAGTTATATAGTTTTGATTTTAATAATTTAATTACTTAAATAATTTTTTTTGAATAATTCAATTACTAGATTGTAAATTCTTTTAATTAAATGAAAATTTATTAAAAAAATTTAAAAGTAATCCAATTCCTGCACGTCTACCATGGGTGGGACATGGAGTGGCTTTAAAGTCTTGTGGGTCAGAATTACGGACTCAAACATGCTTTCCTTCTCATTCAAATCTCACTGCACTGCCTTGCAAGCTTCTTATGAGTTAAGAGAAAAGTTTAATTTTGGAAAGCAGATGGTTAAAATGTGACTATAGTGCTTGTACTTTCTAAAAATTAGGAATTTAGGCCCTGCACTTGTATTTCTAGGATTTCAGTTTCTTTACTTTTCAAATTAAAAGAAAACTACTCCATGTAATTAAAAAAAGATCTTGTAATTAACCTGGATTTAATAAAAGAATTGAAGGTATTAACAATTGGACCTACATTTTGAAATATGAAAAGTAAAGGAATTAAATTCCTAAAAATATAAGTATATAAATTAAATTCCTAATTTTCAAAAAGTTCAGGGACTATAAACATATTTTGACCAAAGAAAGATATTAAATTAGGCAGAAACGGCTGAGAGATTTGACATTTTATGAGATGGGCATTCGAAATTAATTTGAATGGTGAGGATGAAGGCAAATTACACTTCGAACACCCAACTAACAAAAAAATAATATTAATGAATGACCCAATCAATTTCCATGAGAAAAGGAAAAGTCCGTCAATCTTGAACCGCCAAACAAATAAGAGGAGAAAACGTATGATAACATGAATTGGTTTGTGCTTCTGCCAATTGCAACTTTCACATGCATCTACGTTGCCGTGTAATTTAACATATTTATTCGTTTTTTTTAATAAAAAAACATTTGATTTTTTAGGAGGATTTTTAGCACAAATTTATTGGATTGGATTATTTTGCAAATTTATTGAATTGTACCATGTTGAATTTTAGTCAAGCAAGGATTTTCAAAAAAATTGTGTGTGATTGAATATGCTTCGCAGGTTTGATCACATATGCAGCACTATGGGTTATGAGGGGATTCCTAAAGATAATATTCGATTGTTATTGATATCATCTGCTCTTAGAGGAAAAGCAAGGGAGTGGTTGGATATGTTGCCTCCCAACACTATCACTACGTGGGAGGAATTTTTATACCTATTCTTGAAGCGAAATATTTCTATGACCACCGTGCTTATCGCTTACAAAGGGTTGTCCGACTTCAAACAAGAGAGTACCGAGACTTTAGGTCAAGCTTGGGAAAGATTCAAGAGAATATTATGAGGCTTAATTGGGAATGGAGTCGAGAGTGCGGCTCAATTGTAGTATTTCTATGCCAGATTGTATGAGAGTAATAAAGAACAGGTTGAGAGTAGTAGAATCCGCTAGAGAGATGTCTATATCCGTGATGATTGTGTCCAAGGAAAAAGGAACATTTGCAGAACAAGAAGAGTGTGAAGTGGAGCGATTTTTGGATGTTGAGAGCATGGGGCCTGTTGGGACTGAACAATCTAGTGCACATAGAGAGTTCTCTATTAGAAAGGAGGATGAGTCATGCCATGATTGTAACAACCCAATTTTCAGTAGTCATAGAGTAGTGGTTTCGGGACCACAAATTTTCTTTGTGTCGACTCGTAATTATTATTTTTAGAATATTTATAGAGTTATTAAATCCGTATTAAAATTTGGTTTAGAAATATTAACGTTTAGATAGTTAATTAAAGAAAAAGAACTAAATTGAAAAAAGTGTAAAAGTTAATAATTAGTTCAATTAAATGATTCAATAGCTTAGTAATTACGTGATAAGGGACCAATATAATAATTAGTCCCTAATGGATAGTGTTGGACGGCAAGAGAAATTAAAATGATAGATTAATGAGATTTTCTTTAATGACATAATTGTAAATAAATAGAAATTAAATAAAACAAATTAGAACAAATAAGTTTTCTTCTTCATTTCTTCTTTTGCCATTGCCGAAACACCATAGGAATAGCTTGGAGAATCGGTTGAGCATAGAAGCTTGCGTGTGAGTTCAATTCTTACCTGTTTCTTGTAATTTTTATGTTTTTGAGATCGTTGCAACTAGGTCCAGCTAGCCTGTACCTTTGTTTCTGATTCTGCTAAAAATTTTGGAAGTTTCCATTGTTGAATATTATTTATTTGGAGTATTTGTTGTGCTATTTGATGAATTTGTAAAGAGATTTTTGTTAAATCTTGATTTTGAGATTAAATTGTGAGAATGTCAAAATAGTAGGGTTTGATAGTGACTTTTAGGTTTAGTAGGGGCTTTTTGAGGGCCTAGAATATTTGGATAGATTATTGATTTGAGAAAATTAGTTAATTTGATGAATTAACTAATTAAGGGATTAAATTGCAGAAATTGTAAAAGTTTGGGGTAATTGTGAAAATTTGAAAAATAAAAGGGTATTAATTGTAAAATGGATTGGAAATGAAATATATGCTAATAAATGAGTAATTTTATATTTTATATCAAGATTCCGTAGATACTCGTGGAAAAGGAAAAATAGTTAATAAATGAGTAATATATTATCGAATTTAGTACTCAGTTTGGATTGAACGCGAGATTTGAGTACATTCGTGATTTGGTATATGACGGTGGTTTCGTGTGGCTTGGCCGTGTGACCCAAGTCAGTGAGTTACATGGGTACGGACACGGGCTGGGGCACAGCCGTGTGTCCCTATTTTAAATGTCCACTGGCCTGAGACACAGGCGTGTGTCTCAGCCGTGTGAGTCACACGGCCGTGTGACCCTTGCAGTCTAAATTTTTCAAATTTTTCCTAAAATTTCCAAATTTTTCTGATATAGTCCTGGATTGTTTCTATAGTATTTTTAGGGCCTCGAGAGCTCGATTAAGAGACATTATGGATGTATTTGAATAAAATTTGATTATGTTTGTATTAATGTACGATTTGAATGGTTTAATATTCTGTTTGTCCTGTAATGCTCTGTAACCCTATTCTGATGACGGATACGAGTTAAGGGTGTTACAATGATGATGACTGGGAATCCCACGATGATATGGAATTCTAACTTGAACAGGAAAGAGTTTATCAGCTAGATTGGTGGAGGCATTGCAAGGAACCATTGGAACCTCTTGAGGATGCTTTCGAGAAAATGATATCATCTATAGTGAAGTCACCCAGGCTTGAGTTGAAACCCCTTTTGGAAGATTTGAAGTATGGGTATTTTGGAGAGAATAATACTTTAACGATTATTATCTTTGCACGACTCGGTGTGGAATAAGAAACCGCTCTTCACCAAGTACTACAAGTGTGCAAAAAGGCTAGTGGGTGGACTATTACTAACATTAAAGGTATAAGCCAATCTCTCTTTCAACATAATATTCTCTTAGAGGAATCGATGGTGGATGGTCAGCGGCGAATGAAAGGAGGTGGTGAAGAAAGAATTAACGAAATGGTTAAATGCTAGTATTGTCTACGCTATCTCTGATAGTGAGTGGGTAAGTTCGACACACTGTGTCCCGAAGAAAGGTGTAACACCCATATCCTGTTTTTATTACCGGAATAGGATACCAAATGTTACTAGTCAAGTTGGAACAGTTAATAACGATTTATGTTCAATAATTAATTCAATTCCATAATTAGAGGTTGATCGTGCTAATATTGAAGTCATTGAAAAGCTACCACCTCCATCCTCTAACTATGGGATCCGTAACTTTTTGGAGCATGCCAGGTTTTATTGGTGGTTTATCAAGGATTTATTTCAAATTTCCAAACCATTGAGTCGTCTTCTACAGAAAGATGTTCCCTTCATTTTTGACGAGGAGTGCACTCAGGCATTTGACATTTTGAAAGAAAGGTGATCTGTTATAATTTCATATGTCAAATTAGGCTTATCGTGTCACTTAATGAGCTTGTATTTAAGCAATTTAAGAGTCTTTTTATTAGTTTAACTTAATTTTAGATTTTCATTTTAGTAAGTGTAAATACCTCTTTTTACTTATTTTTTAGACCGAAATTGGTCAATTGTGCCATCGGGGCCCTAATGTCTGTTTAAGTGTTAAGTGTTGTAGGTACTTAACAGTAGACCAAAATTACACGAAAACATCCCCTAAGATAGAGGTATCGTGATATTGAAACATGGGAATCATGATACCTCCAATAGGTCCAAGATGAAGACCACCTACAATGGTATTGTGATATCCTCTTTAGGTATCACAATACCCAATTACCAAGGAGCATCCCATATGTCGACAATATTGTGATATCACTATCGTGAGGGGACAAAAAATGACACCAGGGGTAGTCTTTGTCTAACTGAAGCACTAAACAATGAAGGTCCGTTCAAGGAAATTTTGGGGACAATTATGGAGTCAGATTTTGCTGTTAAAAATAGCCAATTTTGGCATAGGAGAGAGAAGATACACATTAGGCTTAGTCTTTAGCTTAGTTTCCCCCGTTCCATCGCCTTACCACGTATGTGGTAGGAGATTTAACGTTTAGGTAGTTTCAGGAGGTTCACCAAAACAAAATTCAAGAATGGGCTTGTAATCGCGAGGAAAAAGATGAATTGCCACAAGAATCTCCGGAGAAGTTGCAGATACAAAAAATTCTTGAAGGCATTCAAACACAGGTCGATGAAACCCAAAACATGATAGTCTATGCATTCACGAATCATGATAGTCTCCACCATATGATCATGAAACCCAAAACAACATGATGCAAAATGCAAAAAAATTAAATGGAAGAACAACTAAACGCTAATACTGAATAACAACCTAGAACATCAAATTTTGATACAGAGTGACAACAAATGTTTCCCCTTCTTAGACAGTCTTAGTTTAAAATTTTCAAAAGAGAAACAATGGAAAGTGAATTGTTAGATTTGTGTGACCAAAATTCTTGTTAAAAAATAATACAGTGGCAAAACTAGGGGATATGTGGAGGGCTTAAGGCCGAGGGCCGAAACTCCTCTTGTGGCACAAGTAGAATTCGTATAGAACTACACTTCATCTATTTAATATTAATTAGAATAAGGTTTTTTAACCTTTAAATAAATAAATGTAGTCAAAACTCCTCTTATATCATTTGATTTTCAACATTAGTGAATTTTCAATAATACGAAGCTAACAAAAAACAGAGAGAGCTCTACTAAAAATTGGAAATGACAATCAAATCCAAATCACGGAAGTGATAGAGTAGATACAGCTAAGTATTGAGAATATCACCACAAACAATCATTACGATGTCGACGGTAGCAGTAAGAGTGAGAGAGACTTTTGGGCAAAAGAAAACCAAAAAAATAAAAAAGGAAGAGAATTGCACTCTAGTGATATCAGTTGGCTCGAGGGACATTGGCAATGGCTAACTGCATAGTGGAGTGCAGCTAGGGAAAATAGAGAAGGAAGAAGAGGAGTAAAGAGTGAAAAATAAAAAAAAATGAAAGAACCCCCCAACTTTCATGTGAAAATGAGAAAAGGGGAAATTTCTCTTCAGTCCTTGTAACATTTTGGGTAAACTATTTTCTAGCTTTTCCTTTTACATATTTGAAATTTAGCCTTTGTACTTTTCATATTTCAAAATTTAAGTCAACTTGTTCATATTGCTAATTTTTCTTATCAAAATACTAACTTTATTTTGGATTGTTTTTTTTTTACATTACTTAAAACTTTATTTTATACTCTTTTATTTAATAAGGTTAAATTTAAAAAGTAAAATAACATTTTTGGTAATCACATTGACAAAATGCTTGCTAAAAGTAATGTTAATGTTGAATTAGAATTTAAGAAAATTAACCTTTAATTGAATTTGAAATGTTTAATTGATGCTTATGCTATTAGTGTTTATAAACTTTTCTAGAGCTTTTTCTAACTGTTCTTAAATAATTTATAATTCGTTAATTTGATTTGTCTGGAAGGAATGTATAAAGCTTGTGGTTCTGGGTTCACCTTGGACCAAAACCACATGAAAAATCAAACATTGCTGTGAAGAAAACAATATAGCATTCCATTTCGTGGAAACTCAATTAGGGAAAGGGAAATTAACAGCTCCCGGGCTATAAACCCTAAAAGCTCTTCCCAAATTTGGTTGAGAAGAAATGGAGAATTCAACTCAAGAATCCCACCTGAGATCCGATAATTCGGTAACCTACGAATCAGCTTACACAGTTTATGCCATGGCCTTATCTTCCACGCCTTCCTCCACCAATATCAACCATCAACGCATCGCTCTCGGCAGCTTCCTCGAAGATTACACTAACAGAGTCGACATAATCTCATTTGATCCAGAAACCCTCTCCTTCAAGACCCACCCAAAGCTTGCCTTCGACCACCCTTATCCACCCACCAAGCTCATGTTCCAACCCAATCGAAAATCCGCTTCATCCTCTTCTTCTTGTTCCGATCTTCTCGCTTCAACCGGCGATTTCCTGCGTCTCTGGGAAGTTCGAGAATCTTCCATTGAACCTGTCACTGTTCTAAACAATAGCAAAACCAGCGAGTTTTGTGCCCCGTTAACTTCCTTCGATTGGAACGATGTTGAACCCAAGAGAATTGGGACTTCCAGCATCGACACAACTTGCACCATTTGGGACATCGAGAAATGCGTCGTTGAAACCCAATTGATCGCTCATGATAAAGAGGTTTACGACATTGCTTGGGGTGAAGCTAGAGTTTTTGCTTCCGTTTCCGCTGATGGGTCCGTTAGGATTTTCGATTTGAGAGACAAAGAACATTCCACCATCATTTATGAAAGTCCCCAACCCGACACCCCTTTATTAAGATTGGCTTGGAACAAGCAAGATTTGAAGTATATGGCTACCATTCAAATGGATAGCAATAAAGTTGTGATTTTGGATATAAGGTCACCCACAACCCCCGTTGCTGAGTTGGAGCGGCATCACGCTAGTGTCAATGCCATTGCCTGGGCTCCTCAGAGTTGTAAGCATATTTGTTCCGCTGGGGATGATACCCAGGCTCTTATTTGGGAGTTGCCTACGGTGGCGGGACCTAATGGTATCGATCCTCTGTGTGTTTACTCTGCTGGCTACGAAATTAATCAATTACAGTGGTCTGCTGCGCAACCTGATTGGATTGCCATTGCCTTTTCCAACAAATTGCAGCTTCTCAAAGTTTGAGGTTTTCACACTGTATTTTCCTGCTTGAAGTCTGGTCTTCTGTTTCATAGACTGCTTAAGCTTGTATTCCCCTTTGACTTGATTTGTGGAATCAGTTTTAGTTAAGCCTGTCAATTCTGACTTAATTTGTGGAATCAGTTTTAGTTTAGCTGACAATTCTGCCATTACTTTGCACCATTGATGAAGTAAATGTTCTTCCAAAAATCTGTATTGAAATTCCTTTAGTTAAGTTTACCATCATATGGTAAACATTACATTCAAGAATTTTTAAGTTTCGTTTGTTTGATGCTTGATTGTCTTTATGTAGTACAATTGAACAAAACCTCCCCCTTTTAGATAATTTTCATGTGATACAGTTTCAGAAAAGAATTTCACTGGGCATTTAGGTCATCAAATTATATGATCAGTTTCATGTTAAGGAATTTAACTTAACAGGTAAAAGCATCATGGAGGTCCTTGTACTGGGAGTCAACTTGCATTTTGCCCTCACTACTCAAAAAATGGGTAAATTAGTCCCTCTACGATAGAGCAAACTAGTCCTCTTGTTAAAACTCTCATCCATTTTTACTTTTGTATGTTAGTATGAGGTACACGTGGCACACCTTGTGTAACTGCCCGATTATTCTGTCATTCGTGCTAGTTTTAACAGTAGAAATGGATGAATCTTTTAATAGAAATGACCAATTTGCTATTTGATCTAACGTAAAAGGACTAATTTGCCCATTTTTAGTAAAGGGGGTAAAATGAAATCAGACTCCTAGTACAGGGACCTTCATGATACTTTTACCAACTTAACATGATATTTTCTAGCTGGAAAAGAATTGAGGAAGATAATAAGTAGGAATTCCATATTGTTGGAACTTCATAGTTTAATGAATTCATTAGGTATGTAAACTAATTTTATCTTGTTTGAGAAGCAGTTCATCTCACTTTCGATATTAGAATATCCTTATTCTACATGATAGCCATCAACTAAGCCAATTTTAATGTAACATATACTATCAGGATGAAATAACACTCTAAGGGTAGAGAGCAAATGCCCAATATGTAGGCTTTGATGCTTTTACCTTCAGTTGTGTACGTGAACAATTTGAGGATATTTGTAATCGCTTTAACAAGTTAGATATTGTTATCAACTAACCAACAAAATTCACTTGTCGTTTCCTTTGGTACATGTTAAATATATATTTGATGGTTTGTTTAACATGTGAGCATGAGTAGTTTAAATTATTATGGCGCAATGAAGATATGCAAGATGGACATTCTTTTGCATTCTATGCTTTCTTGGACAACAAATTTGATTCAATGTGAAGTTCCCTCCAATCGTGGTTGGGTGATTAATGCATTTAGTTTGTTTTAGTGATTGACTTTGAGCAATATGCTCTGATATGTTGTTTATTGAAGCACTCTTTCGTCTTATATCTTCATGAAAGCCAGCTTGGATGAAGCATTGTCTAGGCCTGCCAGAGATCTTGTATACTTCAATGGAACAGGTAGTATTCTGTAGAATTTGTTGTTGCAGCAGGAATATAACTCCTTGGAGGAGGTTCAAAATTGAAGGATCAATGCAACAGGTGTAACCATGAGGCATGATATGGTGGTTGCTCACCAAATCCGTTAACTATGTGGTTAGGTGTTCGATCCCCGTTTATAATAATGGAGCACGTTTCATGGTCAATCGTTTATCCCTTTGAAGAGTACTTGTGACGAGGGGATTAATCATCATTGTTGGCGGTGAATACCTTGGTTACGACCAAAAATACAGCAGGTGCGTTTGTATAAAAAAACAAAATCGTGTAAATTAGGCTAGAGTATCTATCATATGGGAATCTTACTATTTCTTCCGCCTGCAACAAATTAATCAAAGAAGTACCGATTTTCTTGTTCTATTTCTTTCATGGACTTTTACATGATCCGTTGAATAGTCTTTCAGGCTGATCCAATCCCTTGCAAGCGGAGTCTGACCTTTGAATGAAAAAGAAAAGTCTAAGGCAATTAATTAATGGTGTGATAGAGATCCTCTACCAAATTCTAGCTCTTGTTTAGAGGTCTCCAAGGAACGTCTTGACAAGCACCACAACAGAATTAGTCAAAATTATACACTACTTTCTTTAACAACATTTAATTATAACAGTAGGTTTGTTGTATAGTCAAATATAGGTGATCTTCTCATACAAACTAGTCACTTTTAAACATTGGATGCCTTTAGAGTAAGGTTGGGTCAAATTAAATACGGATGGTGTTGTTTCAGATAACACTAATGGCGTGTCAATAGGAGTTTTCAGAGACTCATTTGCAATAGGAGTTTTCAGAGACTCATTTGCAAACTGGTACATAGCTTGACAATGAGAATTGAGAAGGAGAGAATTTTTAAAGTTGAAGCTAGAGCTATTTTAGAAGGTCTATAGACATTGGGACCTAAAATGTGACAATTTGATGCTAGTTAAATCAATTTTGGTTGGAAACATTGTTGTTAATAGGATGACAAAGTTGCGACTGGTTGATCATCTGCTAAAACACAATTGGAATGTGCGAGTTCGACATATTCCTAGAGACCACAACAAAGTTGTTGATCACATGGCTAAACTAGTTTTGTTATAACCTTAATAGTTTATAGAGATTTGAAGAACCCCAGACTCAGTTCTAGTGTTGCTGCATAAAGATTTGAATGCATTGTCCCTTACTGCTACTTAGGAATTTCACTGGTTTGTAATCACTATTGGTTGGCTGTCTTTTGTACCGAAAAAAAAAAGCTTATTCTTTTTATGTTTTCTTAATCCTTTATAATGTATTTTTATTTATAATAATAATATCCATAAAGTACAAATATATTCTTTATTAAATTAGTTTTGTATAACATCTTGTCTCAAATTTTAATAAAATTAGTTCTACTCTTAATAGAAATAAAAATAATAAATTTTAATTAATATGTTATTTAATAAAAAGTTTAATTTTTATATAAAATATGTTAATTATAGTTTTATTAAATAAAAATAATATTTAAAAAATTGAATTACATTTGCAAATTATATCTTCTCTCTCTTTCTGTATATCTCTCTCCCTCTCCCCTCCCCCTCCCCCTCCCCTCTCTCTCTCTCTTTAATCTTTCTTACATAAAAGTCCCCCATTTTATCCACTAAAAGGAGTTGCCTAATACCAAACATGGGGAATCAATAATTTTCGGTTCATATTTATTTTTAGATCAAGACTTGGTTGTGTAATCAACCATTTTTTTGCTTCACGGAAGACATGTTGGATTTTGACAGTCCAATTGCGCCTACATTCCTCCTTTATTCTTTGGACTAAAGTTGTTGATGATGACCCTACTGAAGCATTTGTTAGCATATCCACTACACTTTTATTGTTAGATTCAATTATCACCTTGGTGTACCCCTTCTGCGAAGCTATTTCAAGGCCATGGAGGATCGCCCATAATTTAGCCATTAGAGCATAACCTCTCCCGATGAATCGATGAAAGCCTGCTAACCAATTATCATGCGAGTCACGTAAAACGCCACCTATTGCTGACCAGTTTCCACTCACTACAGTAGCTCCATCTGAATTGATCTTTAGCCAACCATAGCAAGGTGCCTTCCATTTGATGGCAATAATTCTAGATGATCCATCTTTCAACTTTGTTATTGCTGCTTATGTGAATGGCGAGATTTTTAGCTTGTCCTAGTATCGCCTCAGTGCTACCATATTTTCCCTGAATTATTATTGCATTCTTGTACTTCCAAAGTAAAACCTTATATGTAACAACTCGCCCGACAAAGTTTTTGTATGTGAGTACTATTTGTTTGACATATAGTTGGTAATAGAAGGGTAGATAAGAATAAGTGTTTGTTTTGGATAAGTATAGAGTTTTGAGTGTTATGCCAATTGGCGAACTCTTTGCTTTGGCGAGATCTATGGTTGGCGAACTCTTTTGTTAAGCATACGCCACCTTAGATTGTTTGGCAAACTAGTCAAATTTATAGTTAATTAGATTTGTTTATTATTTTAGTAAGGTAATTTAGGGTCTGTTTGATTGGCAGTAAAATATTTTCCGTAAAATGATTTCTGGAAAATGTTTTACTTTTCTGTAAAATAACTTACAGGAAAATATTTTCTGGTGTTTGATTGAATCTGTGTAAAATATTTTCTGCTGTTTGACAGATTTCCTGAAAATATTTTCCAGAAAAGTTGTTTTTTACATATATTAATATATATTAATAAATTTTTATATTTTAAATTGTTTTTACATATATTGCAATGATTTATTTATAATAATACTCAATAATAAGCTACAATATTGATCGTTATAAATTGAAAAAATATTATCCACAATGAGTACTAGTAGGAATATTGAATAATTATAAATTGTTTCGAAACCATAATGAGTACTAGAAATAATATTATCCAAATACATAATTAGTAGTACACCACATAGTAACAACATTGTCGAAGTGCATAATATTACACCACATAAAAGTATCAATATCTTCAACCCTGAGAAAATTTTGAAGCCAAATTTTTCTATGCTTCTTACTTTTAACTAAAAACATTTTGGCCTCTGATTCATGACTCCCTAGATAATCACACACAGAACACAAGAAGTCATCATCAAATCCTTCTTCTTCCATCGACATCACAAGAAGCATGAACTCCACTCCAAATGCTGCCTTACTACTACTTTTACCACTTATTATTTCAAGCAGAAGCACCCCAAAGCTGTACACATCTGCCTTCTTGGTTAGTTGTCCTAAAAGCGCATACTCTAGTGCCAAATATCCACTAGACAAAATACAATATCATAATTGAGATGCAAATAGAAACACAAGGATTAAGCAAAGGTAAAGAACAAAACACAATCGCCAGTGGATGACTCCTTCAAAAGTCCTTAAAAAACATCAATGAAATATTGAAATAGTTAAACAGCCTAGGCAGCTGACTAAGGATGAGATGCAATGAAAATGATGCTTACAATGCTCCTGCTACTTGAGTACTGACATGAGTGACATTGTCCGGGAAAAGCTTAGCTAGCCCGAAATCCCCAATTTTAGGATGAAAATTTCCATCCAGGAGTATATTACTAGCTTTAATATCCCTGTGGACAATATGCGGTACAGCTTTATAGTGAAGAAACGCAATAGCAGAAGTTGTACCTAAGCAAACAGTAGCTCTTGTTGGCCAATCCAAAGCAATATGTTTACTTCTTGAACCTGAAATTAGGATTTCTGGACATCAGTATACCTCAATTAGAATTAGGAGTTCAATGAGCTTGGACTGATGTATTTACCAAGTAAAACACTGGCAAGGCTGTTATTCTCCAGATATTCGTAGACCAAGGCCCGATGGCTGTCTTCAACACAATAACCGATTAGTTCAACAAGGTTGGTGTGTCGTATGTTTGATATCATATTGATCTCTGTCAGGAATTCATTAGATCCTTGCTTAGACTCTGTAAACAGTTTCTTGATGGCTACTTGAGTACCATCCCTCAAAACTCCCTGCAAACAATAACAGTAAAATTTGTTAGTGTTTCCCAACTAATTCTAAAGTTGATAGACACTAGTATAGGCGTGCCATATGAAAACCAGAAAACCTGCTCTCTCCCTCGCACACACACACACACAAAAGCAGACATATACATAATACATGCCAAAGAGCCCAGAAGACATGGATGCTCTGTTCCAAAAGAACGGTCGGAGAGCTTTCATTACCCTGTAGACAACTCCGAAACCACCTGCACCGATTCTGTTTGATGGATGGAAATCTGATGTCGCTGATCTCAATGAATTGTAAGTAAAAAGCTTTACATTCTCGTTGGTGAACTCTGGCCATGCATAGATATAACAAATATGGAATCGAATGAGATCACAAAATTATAAGAGAAATAGTTGACAATACCATGTGTCTGAAACAGAAACAAAAACAAGGAACCGTTTGAGATAAATACTTAGGAATGGTTACATTACTGAAAATGTTTTGAAGCTACATACTGGACAGAAGATGTTTTGAATTGACTACCAATGACCCGACACGAATTTTGGTGTTTTAATATGGTTTTGAGGGTGAAAATCGGCATTTTGAAGTAGCTTTTTATAGTCTCCTAGTTGAGAACTTATGACAAACACATAACAGGCAAGAATAGCGAAAGCTGAAATCAAAGGAATTTGATTTCAGAGACTGGTACTCGTTGCCAAGAATAGCAAAAAATCAAGTAATTCGTAAGAAACAAACAAAGAGAATATTTTCATACTTAATTAAGATTGAGATATAAAGATTGGTTGGAGGAGTATGTAGCGATACAAATATAGTGCTAACGTCCGAAATGATGAAACAGAAGAGTAAGAAAATTAGGTAAGGTTTATCGATTTCACTTACAAACTGCAGGAAATGATGAAACAAAAAGGATTGAAGAAAGGTAAGAAAATGGAGAGGAAGTGCTGGAAATCAGTGGAATGGGAGGAATTGGAAAGATTTTCATTATTAAAATACAGAGAAAATTCAAAATCTTTCCAACTCCTCCATTCCAAAAATTTCCAGAAACAGTCTCTCATTTTCCTCCTTCACAACAGTCTAAAAAATTACAAGCCACAGAAAATGTGTAGAAATGAAAGTGGAAATAGAAAACATACCTTTCTAAAAAAGTCTGAAAAGAAAATTTTGAAGCTGAGGCGATGAGAGTGTAGAGAAGGGAATGGAAAATGTCTTACGGTAGGAAAATCGGTAAGACGTTTTCTAAGGAAGTGATTTTACCCGTGTTTGTAAAATGTTTTCCTTGTGGAATTCATTTTCCACCAAACAAACGTCGGAAAATTCGGAAAACAATTTCCGGAAAACCAAATCCCACAATCAAACAGACCCTTAGTTAGTTAAGTTGGGATTTATTTAGAATAGAACTAAGTTACTGTAGATGAAAAGACTTAAATTATTATAAGCGCACTTAATCACGAGAACCAATAGTGTTAATGGAATTATATGATTCTTCCACTAAACCTTGTCTCCGTGCTTAAGTGTATAAGGATAGCGATGACTGCTCTAAAAACCTTTGCGTATTCTTTGTTTTCTTCTTTCTTCTTGATTTTCTTTGAACTCTTTGAAAAATTTAGTCCAAAAAACCTCTTCGAAGTTGGGTTCGTTGTATTCAGCTAACTTATACATTTGTATCAGCTCACTAGTAATTAATGATGAACCCTAGGTTATCTTCAAAGTTATTTACGTGTTTTTAGTTCTACATGCATAAATGTTAGAATGGTGTGTAAGGAAGGAAACTTCATGATTCTGGATTAAGTGTTGATGATTCTTGCATGCATGTTTAGATTTGATAGACTAGTGATATGATATGTTTAATTATCATCATTTTTAGATCAAGAAGCTACTAAAGGCCCAAGTGATAAAGGCAAAGGACATGCTTTATAGACTTTACTATAATTTCTAGTGAGTTCCTTCTGACTTTCATGTGTTGTGGTCTTTTTATTTATATTTGTATAAGGTAAGTATTCTTTCTTTGTAAATGATGAAAAATGTATGTGTATGAATATTTGTATAAGGTAAGTATTCTTTCTTTGTAAATGATGAAAAATGTATGTGTATGAATAACAGTTATTCAGAGTTGTTAATTTGAGTTCAATATGTCTATGATATGAAGTATGAGTCATTTTTCATATTTAAGCCACTAGTAACTGCTTCTAATGTGAATGAATGATATGATGTGAACTGATATGTAGAGATAGAGATGAGGAGATATGTTTGTGTAGCCTCCGATAGGACAAGTATGTTGCAAACTGGATTGGCAAAACATGATAAAACATGTTATATTGAGTGTAAATGATATGAGAAGTTATGGTGAATAATGTATGTTAATGAGACTGTATTATGTATCTGGCTATGAAATCTGGGCACATTGCTGGCATGAAAATAGATTATCTGAGTTATGTTGAGTTGGCATATAGTATTCACCTATGTGGTACGCTATTGGCTTATTGATCTATCTGAGTTCTGTATACACCATTGGGCATACTCTGTGATAATGTGTGAATTTTTTTAAAAGTTCAGTTGTGCATTTAGTATTCTTACTTAAGATATTTTGGAACTCACTAAGTTTTTACGAACTTACTCTGTTACTTTTTACTTCTCAGGCTTACTGGTTGAAAGAAGACCTACCTGAAAGACTACACCGGAGCGCTGCTGCTATTGTGAGATAATATGTTTTGTTTGTAGTATGCATGAAGCGTGGGAGTGGCATCTAAGTATATATTTTTAGAATAATTTGTACAAAGAACTTTTGTTAAAACTTTGTTTTTATGAAATTTTATTGAAATTTCATGCTTTGGATATTAAATATTATATGCGGTTTAATACAGTTACTATATTTGAGTTTATACGCCATAAGATTTAAACATTATATTTAATCCAATAATGATTTATTTTGAACATTGAAGTGTTACAAATTTTTGCCAGAACAGGTGTTAAAATTAATATGATTCTAAGTAATAACATGTCATACTTTGATTTTTAAAGGATCTGGTTTGACATGTTACATTATGGCTTAATGGGAGGAATTATATGAAATACAATTTGGCTAAGGGGGAATGTATATAATGTAGACACCAAATCTAAAATATATGATAATTATATATATAATTCAAAATTTGAAAATTCCAAAGGAGCGATCGTACCCCCTAGATCCATCCTTGGATTCAACTCTCGGGTTGAGCTATAGAAACTTTTCGTTTTCCAAATCTAGAAAAAGTTAGAAAACAAATTTAAAAGGAAAAAAATCAAGATTCATACAGTAAAGAAAAAATTAAAAAAATTCAAATGTGTTATAAAATAAAGAATAAACAGAGTAAAAAAAAACAAGAGGAATACAATAGCAAAGAGAGAAATATGAATTCTATTTCTCAATCGGGATATTATAATACTTCTCCGACGTTTATATTTATAGACAAAAAAACATAAATTATATGAAATTTTATTTCTAATAAACATTAGAGTCATAATATATATTATATTAAACTTATTATTATAATCCACATCCACTTTACAATAGTAAATTATTTTAACATGATTGAAATAAATTGATATTTTGCATGTATTTAGAATAATTCATTATTTCGTTAATTAAAACATAAAAAATTAGAAAGCAGTTCAACATTTGAGTTAAGCAAGATTATCAATAACAATATTACCAATTACAAATTATTTCAAATTAATATATTAAATTAGATAAATATTCACATCAATTAATTAAAATATATTAATAACCCATAATTATTTAGGAAATATAAAAGAAAAATTAAATTTAATGTTGTGTGTTTTAGATAAGTAAAAAGATAATTAAATTGAAAAATAAATATTACTTTCAACCAAACAAATGATATTAGATTAAAAATATTTAAATATTTAAAAATTATATATCAAATTTAAATATAAATTAAATGAAAAGAAATATTGTAATCCAATATTTCTAAAATTTGAAGTTGCCATTTGACTTAAAAAGAAATATTGTAATTAATAAATTCAAAATATTGTTAAAATATAAATTTAAAAAAATAAAAGTTTCCAAAAATATATCTAGATTATCTAAAATAAAAATAAATAAATACGCTCAAAATAATATTTCTTGCTTTGAAAAAGAAATAAATTTAGTAATTTCCTAATAAAGTTGAGACCCAATTAATGAATGCAACAATTTAATCAACCCTTAATGTATAATATAATGATAAATAATTCACTCATTTTTGGGAAATAAGAAAATATTAATTAAATGCATAAAAGGCATATTGCATTTTGAATTAAAAATATAAACTCAAAGTACGAAGATGACATTATTGGAAATGATAACCACAAACCCAAACATATACAGTAAAAAAACAGTTGTTTTATCATTAACGGGTTTCCTTGGCTTTTTTCTCATTAATTTGTTGGGTTTTCTCCTATCTGTATTTCACTTGCCTCCAACCAAGCAAAAATTAATTGCTCTCCAGTGAGTAAATGTCACAATTTTGAAATTACTTTCTTGCCATTTAGAAATCCCAAGTAACCAAATATGGCCTTATCAATTAATTGTTTTTCAAGTTTTAGGAGTTGTTGAATGTAACCCTCGTGGCATTGCCTAATAAGTTCTTTTTAACCTAAAATGGACACACTTTTCTACAATAAGAAGCAATACTTCGAGGGTTAAACCAGAATTAGCCTTAGTAGTGTTATATTTTGCACTCTATTTCTTTGCTTCTTAAGTCTTGTCCCTCTCCCCCATAGCTATGAATTTCAGGCACTCCAGTTTGATTTCATCAACTAGCCTAGGTCTTGGTGATGAAACCGTTGACGTCCGCTTTTTTCTATCATCCACCAACTCTGACTTAGGCTTGACCCTTGTGAGGGATAGTGACATCATTAACTCAAATTCAGGTCTCGTTAGCCATAGAGTCAGGGAAGTAAATAGAACTTATGTTCATTGAATAGATTTCAGGCTCATAGTGTCGCTAATGATGTCTCTGATAGAAAGTATAGATTGTAAATTAATATGAGCACTATCTAAATTAAAAGCGATGATTTATCATCTTACAAATTTAATTATTCATAAGCATTATTTAAATTAAAAGTGATGATTTATCATTCAATGAATACATTCCCATGAGACATGTTTCTCCCAAGGAGTATGTCCAATATGAAGGGTTGTGGCTCTTCAAATTGTATTCATTGAGTGCATATAAATAGAGGCATTATGGTGCTCACAAATATACAATTACAATCAATCTTATTTCAAAAACTAAAGTAAGAGTTAGGGAATTCCTCAATTTTGCTAATCAAAGGAAATTGAAAACTTCATTGTATCCCTTGAGGACCTTTGTCTTAACCCTCTAGCAACTTTGTGTGGGGGCAAATAGTTCTCTTTGGAAAGCATCATTCGTGCCTCGAAGTCTACTGTTTATTTCCATAAAAGTCTCCAGTCCTATCGTCTCCACTCAAGTATCCAACAATTAAAGAGAACTAATTTTGTAGATGGCGACGGAGGCTAACATCACATTCAAAGTGATGAATCAAGAGTTTGTGAAACTTGACCGATTTGATAGTTCAAACTTAAATCGTTAGAAGGACAAGATGTTGTTCCTTCTTACTGTCTTAAATGTGGCGTACATTCTGGAACCAAACCTACAAGCCGTGGAGGATCCCGCCACCAATGCAAATTCCGAGGAAATTGCGAAAGTGGCTGAACTCAAGAAGAAGCACAAAGAAGACAATCTCACATGTCGAGGACACATCCTCAACACCTTGTTTGATTGATTGTATGGTTTTTACACATCAATGCAATCCCCGGTGGAAATATAGAAAGCTCTTGAAGAGAAATACAACACCTAGCGACAAGGTACTGATGAATTTTAATGATGAAGTATTTCGAATTCAAATTCTCGATAGTATTCCAATCATGGATCAAGTACATAAATTACAAGTCCTTGTAAGTAGGCTTCCTGCCTTGAAAGTTGTTATTCCGGAATTGTTACAAGTTGGGGCTATCATCTCGAAGTTTCCCTCGTCTTGAAACAATTATCGGAAGAAACTTTGCATATGGAAGAGGACTTCAATGCGGAGAAAATACTTAGGCATTTGCGTATTAAAAAGAAACTCAAAAGCATGATGTATTGTATCTTTCCCAAAGTTCTAAAGTGAACCATGTGAGCGAGTCCAAGAACTCTCGAAATGGTAAGCGAAAGGCCACATCTGAGACCAAGGACGTGCAAGACAAGAAGAAAAAAACTCGCAATTGTTATAATTGCAATAATAAATGACACTATATTAAGTATTGCAAACTTCTCAAAAAGAAGCAAGATGCCACAACTTCCAAAGCCAATATGGTGGATGGCATGGACTTAGTGGCCATGGTTACAGAAGGGATAAAAATTTGGAGATTGGTATGATTACTGAACTCAACATAGCCATGACTGATAAGTCCTGTAATTTGTGGCTCAACTCTGGAGCTACTGTCCATGTGTGTAATAACCGACAATAATTAAAGAGTTATGAACTAGTGGCAAACTGTGAAGTGCTTGTGGGAAACTATCAATCGGTTAAGGTGCTCGGTCAAGGGACAGTGGAACTCAACTTCACATCTGGGTAAAAATTGACTTTGACTAATGTTTTGCATGTTCTCGATGTGAGAAAAAATTTAGTGTCCGCAAGTATTTGTGTAACAAGGGGTTCAAGACTATCTTGGAATCCGATAAGTTTTTCTTTTTAAGGGTGATATATATGTAGGAAAAGAATATTGTAACAAGGGTATGTTCAAGTTGAGTATTGATATGAATAAATTTAATTCTTCTGCTTATATTGTTGAATCTTATCTTTTGTGGCATGCGCGTTTAGCACATTTTAATTTTAAAACTTTACAATATATGCAAAAGAATGGTTATATAAGTCTAAGTAACGATGAGTCTGAGGATAAATGTGAAATTTGTATTCAATCAAAAATTACCAAGAAGCCGTTTCCTAATAAGTGTGAAAGGAATTCACAAGTGTTAGATTCAATTCATTCGAATGTTTGTGAATAAATGGAACACTAACAAGAGGTGGAAAACAATATTTTATCACTTTTATAGACAACTTCTCTAGATTTACATAGGTGTATCTCATGAGAAGTAAATACGAGCCTTTTGATGTGTTTAAACGTTTTCAAAATGAGGCTGAGAATTTGTTTAGTAAGAAAATCAAAGTGCTTTGTAGTGATAGAGGTGGTGAATATTTTCAAATGAACTGAATATATTTTGTGATGAACAAGGTGTGGTACATGAGTGTTCTGCGCCTTATACTCCGTAACAAAATGGTTTGGCAGAAAGAAAGAATCATATTTTAGTAGATATGGTTAACTCGATGTTGTTAAATGCTAAACTTCCATATAATCAATGGGGTGAAGCATTATTGACTACGTATTATATTCTTAACAGAATACCATCGAGAAAATTCAAAGTATCTACATATGAGTTATGAAAGGGTCGAATTCCAAACTTAGATTATTTCAAAGTATGGGGGTGTTTGGCTTACTATAGAGTTCCCGACCAACAGAGAACAAAGTTAGGTCCAAGAGCCTTCAAGGGTGCATTCATTGGATATGCCTAACACTCTAAGGCTTATCGTGTTCTTGACTTAGCGTCAAATACGATAATTGAAACAAGAGATGTTGTATTCATTGAAAAATAAGGTTTTTAATGATTCAACAAATTTGGAAAAAGAATATCAACCAATGATCTCAAGTGATCAAACCAAAAAAGTCTTTGTGATAATAAGGATACGGAGCCAAGGAAAAGTCAAAAAGTGAGAAAAGTAAATGGCTTTGGTCTTAATTTCATTCCCTCACAATCTCCAGCATTCCTTGTTGAGGGAGATAGAGAATCCGTAATTAGGAAGATCCTAATAATGTTTAATGTGGATGGTGATCCACAATTCTATGGTGAAGCCATGACTTCTAGGGATGCAACATTTGGAAAGAGGCAATCAATAATGAAGTGGATTCAATATTATCCAACAATACTTGGATCTAGTTGATCTCCTCAAGGATCGAAGCTTATCGGGTGTAAATGGGTGTTTAAAAGGAAGAATACTCCAACAGGGGGTTTCTAATCTTTCAGGCTAGGTTGTGGCTAAAGGATTTAGGCAAAAAGAAAGCCTAGATTATTTGACACTTATGTACCAGTAGCTAGGATGACCTCCATCAAATTCTATAGCACTTGCATCTATCCATAAGTACATGCACATCAAATAGATGTTAAGACGACTTTTTGAATGGTGATCTCGAAGAGGAAGTCTATATAGAGCAACCAGAAGGTTTTTGTGCTTCCTGGGAATGAACATACAGTGTGTAAGTTGATCAAGTCATTATATGGTTTAAAAAAGTGTATAAACAGTGGCATGAAAAATTGACTCGGTTATCTGTCATATGGTTTTTACATAATGGTGCAGATAAATGTATTTACACTAATTCACCGATAGGTATAGTGTAATTATTTGTCTCTATGTAGATGATTAGTTGATTTTTGGTACGAACATAGAAGGTGTTTGTGAGACAAAAGAGTATCTAGCCTCGAAATTTAAAATGAATGATCTCAATGAGGTAGATACAATTCTAGGTATAAAGGTGAAAAAGCATGGAAAGGTTTTGCACTAAGTCAATCTCACTATATAGAGAAAGTATGGAAAAGTTAAACATTGAATATCAAGGATCAAACACTTCATACAATTGAACTTCAAGTTAAGTGAGAAATTGGCAGACTATAATGCAACTGAGTATGCCAGCGCAATTAGAAGTCTAATGTATGCAGTGCATTGTACTAGACCTGATATCGCATTTGCTATGTGCAAATTGGTGAGATTTACAAATTGTCCTATTATTGATCATTGAAAAGGCATTTGTAGGATTTTTTGCTATCTTAAGAAAACAAAAAATTTGGATTATTCTATAGTGATTATCCTACTGTACTAGAAGGTTACTCGAATGCAAGTTGGATTACAAGTTTAATGGACAATAAGTTACATCAAGATGGATTTTACAATAGGAGGTGAGCCATTAGTTAGGCCTTCAAGAAACAAATTTGCATCTCACATTCAACTATGGAGGCTAAATTATAGCCTTAGCGGCTACTGGTAAGGAAGCGGAATGGCTAAGAGATCTCTTCCAAGATATAAAGTTGTGGCCACAACGTAGATTCACTATTTCCGTATATTGTGATAGTGAATCTACCTTGTCTCGAGCGTACAATAAGGTGTACAATGGAAAATCTAGACATATAAGTTGAGACGTGAGTATGTGAGACAATTGATTAAGGACAGTGTGATAACTGTTACCTATATTAAGTCAATTGACAATTTAGCGGATCCATTGAAAAAAGGTTGTCAAGGGATTGGTTAGGAGTTCCACCACTAAGATGGGATAAAATCATTCTAATCACATCATTGATAATGGAAACCCTACCTGTTCTAGCCAAAAGTTAGTTTCAAGGTCAAAGGGTAATAACAAGTTTTCGAATAACAACGTACACTAAGAATCAGATTAGTGTTATATTAGAGGTGATTACTTAAGGAGACATTATTGTCATGAATCCATATGGAATAATTGTGCAGCTTCCGAATTTTTATGTTTCTCTGTACATTTCAGAAGGGATGAGCAATATGTGTATTTATTTTTTTACTTGTGTATTTTGTATAATTGGTGAACCATTACTTTGTACTTACGTCAAAAGTTAATGGACTTCTATGCAAATCGTGTACTTATTTTGAATAGCAATAGTGGGGATTGATAGAAAGTAAGATGCAAATAATATAGAACTATTTAAATTGAATTGATGATTTCATCCAATGAATACATCCATGGAATTTCCCCAAGAGTATGTCAATAGAAGGTTGGCTCTCAATTGATTCATGAGTGCATATAAAAGAGGATTAGGGCTCACAAATATAAATACAAATATCAAAACAGAGTAAGAGTAGGAACAATTGTAATAAAGAAACAAACTTGATGGGAGACTTTCTAACCCTCTAAACTTTGGCAGAGCAATTCCTGAAACGTCATCGGCTCGAAGTACTATATTTCATACAAGTCCCGTCTAACATATCTCCACTGTCTAAATCCAGTTACTACTGTCCCTGAGATTGTGAAAACTACTCGTTTTCTTACACCAACCTCCATAATGGAATGCATGTTTGCTTCAAGCTCTAGAGTTAGCCCATATGAAATGTTTCCAACCAGTGGTGTTTTCGCCCAAGCCCAACCTCATGTAAGAAGCCAATCAACTCATGAATATGAATCTCTTTCGCTTTGAGAACCCACCAATGAACCAAATCAATGTTTGTAGCAATGTTAATAGAGAAACTAATTTTGAATCTGCATCTAGTTATTCACTTGAAAATCCTATGTATTACAACCAATGCCTTAGAAACTTGATCAAAGCTGTGCTTTTGCGAAATCTTGATAATATGAATAAATCCAACTACAACATCAACCCTAGCACTCAGAGAAACCAACCAAGTTCTAATAGCAATTTTGAAGAGGTTTCTGATGAAAATAAAGAAGATTATAATCATCTAAAAGGGTATGATGGTAGGACATATAGTCTTCCTGGTTATCCTAAAAGTGTATATG